>NC_090392.1:21171298-21471298 GCF_036365525.1 Heterodontus francisci | reverse complement strand
ACCTTCCCCACACACTGAAACCCCTTCCGGACACAGTTAAACAATTCCCCACACACTGAAACCCCATCCCCACACACTGAAACACCTTCCCCACACAGTAAAACACCTTCCCCAAACAAGGAAACACATCCCCACACACTGAAACACCTTCCCTCACACTGAAACCCATCCCCACACACTGAAACACATCCCCACACACTGAAACACATCCCCACAGACGGAAACACCTTCCCCACACACTGAAACCCATTCCCCACACACAGAAACACCTTCCCCACACATTGAAACACCTTCCCCACACACTGAAACAACTTCCCCACACATGGAAACCCCTTCCCCTCACCTTGAAACCCCGTCCCCACACACTGAAACGCCTTCCCCACACACTGAAACACCTTCCCCAAACACTGAAACAACTTCCCCACACACTGAAACCCCTTCCCCACACACTGAAACACTTCCCCACACACTGAAACCCCTTCCCCACAAACTGAAACCCCTTCCCCATACACTGAAATCCCTTCCCCGCACAACAAAACCCTTCCCCAAAAACTTAAACAACTTCCCAAAACACTGAAACAAATTCCCCACACACTTAAACCACTTCCCCACACACTGAAACCCCGTCCCCACACACTGAAACGCCTTCCCCACACACTGAAACAACTTCCCCAAACACTGAAACAACTTCCCCACACACTGAAACCCCTTCCCCACACAATGAAACAACTTCCCCACACACTGAAACCCCGTCCCCACACACTGAAACGCCTTCCCCACACACTGAAACACCTTCCCCAAACACTGAAACAACTTCCCAACACACTGAAACACCTTCCCCACACACTGAGACCCCTTCCTCACACACTGAAACACCTTCCCCACACACTGAAACCACTTCCCCACACACTGAAACCCCTTCCACACACAGTGAAACCCTTCCCCACGCACTGAAACCCCTTCCCCACATACTGAAACACATCCCCACACACTGAAACCCCATTCCCACACACTGAAACACATCCCCACACACTGAAATCCTTTCCCCACACACTGAAACACATCCCCACACACTGAAACACTTTCCCCACACAGTCAAACCTCGTCCCCACACACTGTAACCCTTCCCCACACACTGAAACACCTTCCCCACACAGTGAAACCCTTCCCCACACACTGAAACCCATTCCCCACACAATGAAACACCTTCCCCACACACTGAAACCCATCCCCACACACTGAAACCCATCCCCACACACAGAAACACCTTCCCCACACACTGAAACACTTCCCCACACACCGAAACCCTTCCCCACACACTGAAACACATCCCCACACACTGAAACACCTTCCCAACACACTGAAACCCATTCCCCACACACTGAAACACCTTCCCCACACATTGAATTACCTTCCCCACACTCTGTCACAACTTCACCACACATTGAAACCCCTTCCCCACAAACTGAAACACCTTCCACACACACTGAAACAACGTCCCCACACACTGAAACCCCTTCCTCACACACTGAAACCCCGTCCCCACACACTGCAACCCATTCCCACACACTGAAACACTTCCCCACAAACTGAAACCCTTCCCCGCACACTGAAACCCCTTCCCCACACACTGAAACCCTTCCCCACACACTGAAACCCCTTCCCCACACTGAAACCCTTCCCTACACACTGAAACCCTACCCCACACACTGAAATCTCTTCCCCACATACTGAAACCCCTTCCCCACACACTGAAACACCTTCCGCACACACTGAAACCTCTTCCGCACACACTGAAACACCTTCCCAACAGACTGAAACCACTTCCCCACACACTGAAACCCCTTCCGCACACACTGAAACACCTTCCCCACACAATGAAACCACTTCCCCACACACTGAAACCCGTTCCGCACAAAGTGAAACCCTTACCCACACACTGAAACCTCGTCCCCACATACTGTAACCCTTCCCCACACACTGAAACACCTTCCCCACACAATGAAACCCCTCCCCACACACTGAAACCCATTCCCCACACACTGAAACTCCTTCCCCACACACTGAAACCCTTCACCACACACTGAAACCCTTCCCCACACACTGAATCCCCTTCCCCACATACTGAAACCCCTTCCCCACACAGTAAAACCCCTTCCCCAAACAAGGAAACACATCCCCACACACTGAAACACCTTCCCTCACACTGAAACCCATCCCCACACACTGAAACACATCCCCACACACTGAAACACATCCCCACAGACGGAAACACCTTCCCCACACACTGAAACCCATTCCCCACACACAGAAACACCTTCCCCACACACTGAAACACCTTCCCCACACACTGAAACAACTTCCCCACACACGGAAACCCCTTCCCCTCACCTTGAATCCCCGTCCCCACACACTGAAACGCCTTCCCCACACACTGAAACACCTTCCCCAAACACTGAAACAACTTCCCCACACACTGAAACCCCTTCCCCACACACTGAAACACTTGCCCACACACTGAAACCCCTTCCCCACAAACTGAAACCCCTTCCCCATACACTGAAATCCCTTCCCCGCACATCAAAACCCTTTCCCAAAAACTTAAACAACTTCCCAAAACACTGAAACAAATTCCCCACACACTGAAACCCCTTCCGCACACACTGAAACACCTTCCCCACACACTGAAACCACTTCCCCACACACTGAAACCCCGTCCCCACACACTGAAACGCCTTCCCCACACACTGAAACAACTTCCCCAAACACTGAAACAACTTCCCCACACACTGAAACCCCTTCCCCACACAATGAAACAACTTCCCCACACACTGAAACCCTTCACCACACACTGAAACGCCTTCCCCACACACTGAATCCCCTTCCCCACATACTGATACCCCTACAAGACACAGTGAAACACCTTCCCCACACACAGAAACCACTTCCGCACACAGTGAAACAATTCCCCACACACTGAAACACCTTCTGCACACACTTACACCCATCCCCACACACTGAAACCCATCCCCACACACAGAAACACCTTCCCCACACACTGAAACACTTCCCCACACACCGAAACCCTTCCCCACACACTGAAACACATCCCCACACACTGAAACACCTTCCCAACACACTGAAACCCATTCCCCACACACTGAAACACCTTCCCCACACATTGAAACCCCTTCCCCACACACAGAAACACCTTCCCCACACACTGAAACCCTTCCCCACACACTGCAACCCTTCCCCACACACTGAAACACTTCCCCACAAACTGAAACCCCTTCCCCGCACACTGAAACCCCTTCCCCACACACTGAAACCCTTCCCCACACACTGAAACCCCTTCCCCACACTGAAACCCTTCCCTACACACTGAAACCCTACCCCACACACTGAAACCTCTTCCCCACATACTGAAACCCCTTCCCCACACACTGAAACACCTTCCGCACACACTGAAACCCCTTCCGCACACACTGAAACACCTTCCCAACACACTGAAACCACTTCCCCACACACTGAAACCCCTTCCGCACACACTGAAACACCTTCCCCACACAATGAAACCACTTCCCCACACACTGAAACCCGTTCCGCACAAAGTGAAACCCTTACCCACACACTGAAAGCAAGTCCCCACATACTGTAACCCTTCCCCACACACTGAAACACCTTCCCCACACACTGAAACCCTTCCCCACACACTGAAACCCATTCCCCACACACTGAAACCCCTTCCCCACACAATGAAACCCTTCACCACACATTGAAACCCTTCCCCACACACTGAATCCCTTTCCCCATATACTGAATCCCCTACACCACGCAGTGAGGCACCTTCCCCACACACTGAAACCACTTCTGCAAACAGTTAAACAATTCCCCACACACTGAAACACCTTCTGCACACACTGAAACCCATCCCCACACACTGAAACCCATCCCCACACACACAAACACCTTCCCCACACACTGAAACCCTTCCCCACACACTGAAACCCTTCCCCACACACTGAAACGCATCCCCACACACTGAAACACCTTCCCAACACACTGAAACCCATTCCCCACACACTGAAGCACCATCCCCACACATTGAATTACCTTCCCCACACTCTGTTACAACTTCACCGCACATTGAAACCCCTTCCCCACACCCTGAAACACCTTCTGCACACACTGAAACAAAGTCCCCACACACTGAAACCCCTTCCCCACACACTGAAACCCCGTCCCCACACACTGCAACCCTTCCCCACACACTGAAACACCTTCCCCACACACTGAAACCCCTTCCGGACACAGTTAAACAATTCCCCACACACTGAAACCCCATCCCCACACACTGAAACACCTTCCCCACACAGTAAAACACCTTCCCCAAACAAGGAAACACATCCCCACACACTGAAACACCTTCCCTCACACTGAAACCCATCCCCACACACTGAAACACATCCCCACACACTGAAACACATCCCCACAGACGGAAACACCTTCCCCACACACTGAAACCCATTCCCCACACACAGAAACACCTTCCCCACACATTGAAACACCTTCCCCACACACTGAAACAACTTCCCCACACATGGAAACCCCTTCCCCTCACCTTGAAACCCCGTCCCCACACACTGAAACGCCTTCCCCACACACTGAAACACCTTCCCCAAACACTGAAACAACTTCCCCACACACTGAAACCCCTTCCCCACACACTGAAACACTTCCCCACACACTGAAACCCCTTCCCCACAAACTGAAACCCCTTCCCCATACACTGAAATCCCTTCCCCGCACAACAAAACCCTTCCCCAAAAACTTAAACAACTTCCCAAAACACTGAAACAAATTCCCCACACACTTAAACCACTTCCCCACACACTGAAACCCCGTCCCCACACACTGAAACGCCTTCCCCACACACTGAAACAACTTCCCCAAACACTGAAACAACTTCCCCACACACTGAAACCCCTTCCCCACACAATGAAACAACTTCCCCACACACTGAAACCCCGTCCCCACACACTGAAACGCCTTCCCCACACACTGAAACACCTTCCCCAAACACTGAAACAACTTCCCAACACACTGAAACACCTTCCCCACACACTGAGACCCCTTCCTCACACACTGAAACACCTTCCCCACACACTGAAACCACTTCCCCACACACTGAAACCCCTTCCACACACAGTGAAACCCTTCCCCACGCACTGAAACCCCTTCCCCACATACTGAAACACATCCCCACACACTGAAACCCCATTCCCACACACTGAAACACATCCCCACACACTGAAATCCTTTCCCCACACACTGAAACACATCCCCACACACTGAAACACTTTCCCCACACAGTCAAACCTCGTCCCCACACACTGTAACCCTTCCCCACACACTGAAACACCTTCCCCACACAGTGAAACCCTTCCCCACACACTGAAACCCATTCCCCACACAATGAAACACCTTCCCCACACACTGAAACCCATCCCCACACACTGAAACCCATCCCCACACACAGAAACACCTTCCCCACACACTGAAACACTTCCCCACACACCGAAACCCTTCCCCACACACTGAAACACATCCCCACACACTGAAACACCTTCCCAACACACTGAAACCCATTCCCCACACACTGAAACACCTTCCCCACACATTGAATTACCTTCCCCACACTCTGTCACAACTTCACCACACATTGAAACCCCTTCCCCACAAACTGAAACACCTTCCACACACACTGAAACAACGTCCCCACACACTGAAACCCCTTCCTCACACACTGAAACCCCGTCCCCACACACTGCAACCCATTCCCACACACTGAAACACTTCCCCACAAACTGAAACCCTTCCCCGCACACTGAAACCCCTTCCCCACACACTGAAACCCTTCCCCACACACTGAAACCCCTTCCCCACACACTGAAACCCTACCCCACACACTGAAATCTCTTCCCCACATACTGAAACCCCTTCCCCACACACTGAAACACCTTCCGCACACACTGAAACCCCTTCCGCACACACTGAAACACCTTCCCAACAGACTGAAACCACTTCCCCACACACTGAAACCCCTTCCGCACACACTGAAACACCTTCCCCACACAATGAAACCACTTCCCCACACACTGAAACCCGTTCCGCACAAAGTGAAACCCTTACCCACACACTGAAACCTCGTCCCCACATACTGTAACCCTTCCCCACACACTGAAACACCTTCCCCACACAATGAAACCCCTCCCCACACACTGAAACCCATTCCCCACACACTGAAACTCCTTCCCCACACACTGAAACCCTTCACCACACACTGAAACCCTTCCCCACACACTGAATCCCCTTCCCCACATACTGAAACCCCTACACCACGCAGTGAAGCACCTTCCCCACACACTGAAACTACTTCTGCACACAGTTAAACAATTCCCCACACACTGAAACACATTCTGCACACACTGAAACCCATCCCCACACACTGAAACCCATCCCCACACACAGGAACACCTTTCCCACACACTGAAACCCTTCCCCACACACTGAAACCCTTCCCCACACACTGAAACACATCCCCACACACTGAAACACCTTCCCAACACACTGAAACCCAATCCCCACACACTGAAACACCTTCCCCACACACTGAAACAACTTCCCCACACACTGAAACCCCTTCCCCTCACACTGAAACCCCGTCTCCACAAACTGAAACCCCTTCCCCACACACTGAAACACCTTCCCCAAACACTGAAACAACTTCCCCACACACTGAGACCCCTTCCCCACACACTGAAACACTTCCCCACACACTGAAACCCCTTCCCCACAAACTGAACCCCCTTCCCCACACACTGAAACCCCTTCCCCACACACTGAAACACTTCCCCACACACTGAAACCCCTTCCCCACAAACTGAACCCCCTTCCCCACACACTGAAACCCCTTCCCTTCACACTGAAACCCCTTCCGCACACAGTTAAACAATTCCCCACACACTGAAACCCCTTCCCCACACACTGAAGCCCCTTCCCTACACACTGAATCCCATTCCGCACACAATGAAACACCGTCCCCACACAATGAAACACCTTCCCCACACACAGAATCGCCTTCCCCACACACTGAAACCCCTTCCGCACACAATGAAACAGCATCCCCACACACTGAAACCCCTTCCGCACACAAGGAAACAGCATCCCCACACACTGAAACCACTTCCCCACGCACCGAAACAACTTCCGCACACACTGAATCCCATTCCGCAGACACTGAAACAACTTCCCAACACACTGAAACACCTTCCCCACACACTGAAACCTTTTCCGCACACACTGAAACACCTTCCCCACACACTGAAACCACTTCCCCACACACTGAAACCCCTTCCGCACACAGTGAAACCCTTCCCCACGCACTGAAACCCCTTCCCCACATACTGAAATACATCCCCACACACAGAAACCCCATTCCCTTACACTGAAACACATCCCCACACACTGAAATCCTTTTCCCACACACTGAAACACATCCCCACACACTGAAACACCTTCCCCACACACTGAAACCTCGTCCCCACACACTGTAACCCTTCCCCACACACTGAAACACCTTCCCCACACACTGAAACCCTTCCCCACACACTGAAACCCATTCCCCACACACTGAAACCCCCTTCCCCACACACTGTAACCCTTCACCACACACTGAAACCCTTCCCCGCACACTGAATCCCCTTCCCCACATACTGAAACCCCTACAAGACACAGTGAAACACCTTCCCCACACACAGAAACCACTTCCGCACACAGTGAAACAATTCCCCACACACTGAAACACCTTCTGCACACACTTAAACCCATCCCCACACACTGAAACCCATCCCCACACACAGAAACACCTTCCCCACACACTGAAACACTTCCCCACACACCGAAACCCTTCCCCACACACTGAAACACATCCCCACACACTGAAACACCTTCCCAACACACTGAAACCCATTCCCCACACACTGAAACACCTTCCCCACACATTGAAACCCCTTCCCCACTCACAGAAACACCTTCCCCACACACTGAAACCCTTCCCCACACACTGCAACCCTTCCCCACACACTGAAACACTTCCCCACAAATTGAAACCCCTTCCCCGCACACTGAAACCCCTTCCCCACACACTGAAACCCTTCCCCACACACTGAAACCCCTTCCCCACACTGAAACCCTTTCCTACACACTGAAACCCTACCCCACACACTGAAACCTCTTCCCCACATAATGAAACCCCTTCCCCACACACTGTAACACCTTCCGCACACACTGAAACCCCTTCCACACACGCTGAAACACCTTCCCAACACACTGAAACCACTTCCCCACACACTGAAACCCCTTCCGCGCACACTGAAACACCTTCCCCACACAATGAAACCACTTCCCCACACACTGAAACCCGTTCCGCACAAAGTGAAACCCTTACCCACACACTGAAACCTCGTCCCCACACACTGTAACCCTTCCCCACACACTGAAACACCTTCCCCACACACTGAAACCCTTCCCCACACACTGAAACCCATTCCCCACACACTGAAACCCCTTCCCCACACACTGAAACCCTTCACCACACACTGAAACCCTTCCCCACACACTGAATCCCCTAAACCACATACTGAAACCCCTACACCACGCAGTGAGGCACCTTCCCCACACACTGAAACCACTTCTGCACACAGTTAAACAATTCCCCACACACTGAAACACCTTCTGCACACACTGAAACCCATCCCCACACACTGAAACCCATCCCCACACACAGAAACACCTTCCCCACACACTGAAACCCTTCCCCACACACTGAAACCCTTCTCCACACACTGAAACGCATCCCCACACACTGAAACACCTTCCCAACACACTGAAACCCATTCCCCACACACTGAAACACCTTCCCCACACATTGAATTACCTTCCCCACACTCTGTTACAACTTCACCACACATTGAAACCCCTTCCCCACACACTGAAACACCTTCCGCACACACTGAAACAAAGTCCCCACACACTGAAACCCCTTCCCCACACACTGAAACCCCGTCCCCACACACTGCAACCTTTCCGCACACACTGAAACACCTTCCCCACACACTGAAACCCCTTCAGGACACAGTTAAACAATTCCCCACACACTGAAACCCCATCCCCACACACTGAAACCCCTTCCCCACACAGAAAAACCCCTTCCCCAAACAATGAAACACATCCCCACACACTGAAACACCTTCCCTCACACTGAAACCCATCCCCACACACTGAAACACATCCCCACACACTGAAACACATCCCCACAGACGGAAACACCTTCCCCACACACTGAAACCCATTCCCCACACACAGAAACACCTTCCCCACACACTGAAACACCTTCCCCACACACTGAAACCACTTCCCCACACACGGAAACCCCTTCCCCTCACCTTGAAACCCCGTCCCCACACACTGAAACGCCTTCCCCACACACTGAAACACCTTCCCCAAAGACTGAAACAACTTCCCCACACACTGAAACCCCTTCCCCACACACTGAAACACTTCCCCACACACTGAAACCCCTTCCCCGCAAACTGAAACCCCTTCCCCATACACTGAAATCCCTTCCCCGCACATCAAAACCCTTCCCCAAAAACTTAAACAACTTCCCAAAACACTGAAACAAATTCCCCACACACTGAAACCACTTCCGCACACACTGAAACACCTTCCCCACACACTGAAACCCCGTCCCCACACACTGAAACGCCTTCCGCACACACTGAAACACCTTCCCCACACACTGAAACAACTTCCCCACACACTGAAACCCCTTCCCCACACAATGAAACAACTTCACCACACACTGATACCCCGTCCCCACACACTGAAACGCCTTCCCCACACACTGAAACACCTTCCCCAAACACTGAAACAACTTCCCAACACACTGAAACACCTTCCCCACACACTGAGACCACTTCCGCACACACTGAAACACCTTCCCCACACACTGAAACCACTTCCCCACACACTGAAACCCCTTCCACACACAGTGAAACCCTTCCCCACGCACTGAAACCCCTTCCCCACACACTGAAACCCATCCCCACAGCCTGAAACCCATCCCCACACACAGAAACACCTTCCCCACACACTGAAACCCTTCCCCACACACTGAAACCCTTCCCCACACACTGAAACGCATCCCCACACACTGAAACACCTTCCCAACACACTGAAACCCATTCCCCACACACTGAAACACCTTCCCCACACATTGAATTACCTTCCCCACACTCTGTTACAACTTCACCACACATTGAAACCCCTTCCCCACACACTGAAACACCTTCCGCACACACTGAAACAAAGTCCCCACACACTGAAAACCCCTCCCCACACACTGAAACTCCGTCCCCACACACTGCAACCCTTCCCCACACACTGAAACACCTTCCCCACAAACTGAATCCCCTTCCGGACACAGTTAAACAATTCCCCACACACTGAAACCCCATCCCCACACACTGAAACCCCTTCCCCACACAGTAAAACGCCTTCCCCAAACAATGAAACACATCCCCACACACTGAAACACCTTCCCTCACACTGAAACCCATCCCCACACACTGAAACACATCCCCACACACTGAAACACATCCCCACAGACGGAAACACCTTCCCCACACACTGAAACCCATTCCCCACACACAGAAACACCTTCCCCACACACTGAAACACCTTCCCCACACACTGAAACAACTTCCCCACACACGGAAACCCCTTCCCCTCACCTTGAAACCCCGTCCCCACACACTGAAACGCCTTCCCCACACACTGAAACCCCTTCCCCGCAAACTGAAACCCCTTCCCCATACACTGAAATCCCTTCCCCGCACATCAAAACCCTTCCCCAAAAACTTAAACAACTTCCCAAAACACTGAAACAAATTCCCCACACACTGAAACCCCTTCCGCACACACTGAAACACCTTCCCCACACACTGAAACCCCGTCCCCACACACTGAAACGCCTTCCCCACACACTGAAACACCTTCCCCACACACTGAAACAACTTCCCCACACACTGAAACCCCTTCCCCACACAATGAAACAACTTCCCCACACACTGATACCCCGTCCCCACACACTGAAACGCCTTCCCCACACACTGAAACACCTTCCCCAAACACTGAAACAACTTCCCAACACACTGAAACACCTTCCCCACACACTGAGACCCCTTCCGCACACACTGAAACACCTTCCCCACACACTGAAACCACTTCCCCACACACTGAAACCCCTTCCACACACAGTGAAACCCTTCCCCACGCACTGAAACCCCTTCCCCACATACTGAAACACATCCCCACTCACTGAAACCCCATTCCCACACACTGAAACACATCCCCACACACTGAAGTCCTTTCCCCACACACTGAAACACATCCCCACACACTGAAACACTTTCCCCACACAGTCAAACCTCGTCCCCACACACTGTAACCCTTCCCCACACACTGAAACACCTTCCCCACACACTGAAACACATCCCCACAGACGGAAACACCTTCCCCACACACTGAAACCCATTCCCCACACACAGAAACACCTTCCCCACACACTGAAACACCTTCCCCACACACTGAAACAACTTCCCCACACACGGAAACCCCTTCCCCTCACCTTGAAACCCCGTCCCCACACACTGAAACGCCTTCCCCACACACTGAAACACCTTCCCCAAACACTGAAACAACATCCCCACACACTGAAACCCCTTCCCCACACACTGAAACACTTCCCCACACACTGAAACCCCTTCCCCGCAAACTGAAACCCCTTCCCCATACACTGAAATCCCTTCCCCGCACATCAAAACCCTTCCCCAAAAACTTAAACAACTTCCCAAAACACTGAAACAAATTCCCCACACACTGAAACCCCTTCCGCACACACTGAAACACCTTCCCCACACACTGAAACCCCGTCCCCACACACTGAAACGCCTTCCCCACACACTGAAACACCTTCCCCACACACTGAAACAACTTCCCCACACACTGAAACCCCTTCCCCACACAATGAAACAACTTCCCCACACACTGATACCCCGTCCCCACACACTGAAACACCTTCCCCACACACTGAAACCACTTCCCCACACACTGAAACCCCTTCCACACACAGTGAAACCCTTCCCCACGCACTGAAACCCCTTCCCCACATACTGAAACACATCCCCACTCACTGAAACCCCATTCCCACACACTGAAACACATCCCCACACACTGAAGTCCTTTCCCCACACACTGAAACACATCCCCACACACTGAAACACTTTCCCCACACAGTCAAACCTCGTCCCCACACACTGTAACCCTTCCCCACACACTGAAACACCTTCCCCACACACTGAAACCCTTCCCCACACACTGAAACCCATTCCCCACACACTGAAACACCTTCCCCACACACTGAAACCCTTCACCACACACTGAAACCCTTCCCCACAGACTGAATCCCCTTCCCCACATACTGAAACCCCTACAAGACACAGTGAAACACCTTCCCCACACACAGAAACCACTACCGCACACAGTGAAACAATTCCCCACACACTGAAACACCTTCTGCACACACTTAAACCCATCCCCACACACTGGAACCCATCCCCACACACAGAAACACCTTCCCCACACACTGAAACACTTCCCCACACACCGAAACCCTTCCCCACACACTGAAACACATCCCCACACATGAAACACCTTCCCAACACACTGAAACCCATTCCCCACACACTGAAACACCATCCCCACACATTGAATTACCTTCCCCACACTCTGTCACAACTTCACCACACATTGAAACCCCTTCCCCACACACTGAAACACCTTCCACACACACTGAAACAACGTCCCCACACACTGAAACCCCTTCCTCACACACTGAAACCCCGTCCCCACACACTGCAACCCATTCCCACACACTGAAACACTTCCCCACAAACTGAAACGCCTTCCCCGCACACTGAAACCCCTTCCCCACACACTGAAACCCTTCCCCACACACTGAAACCCTTCCCCACACACTGAAACCCTACCCCACACACTGAAATCTCTTCCCCACATACTGAAACCCCTTCCCCACACACTGAAACACCTTCCGCACACACTGAAACCCCTTCCGCACACACTGAAACACCTTCCCAACACACTGAAACCACTTCCCCACACACTGAAACCCCTTCCGCACACACTGAAACACCTTCCCCACACAATGAAACCACTTCCCCACACACTGAAACCCGTTCCGCACAAAGCGAAACCCTTACCCACACACTGAAACCTCGTCCCCACATACTGTAACCCTTGCCCACACACTGAAACACCTTCCCCACACACTGAAACCCTTCCCCACACACTGAAACCCATTCCCCACACACTGAAACCCCTTCCCCACACACTGAAACCCTTCACCACACACTGAAACCCTTCCCCACACACTGAATCCCCTTCCCCACATACTGAAACCCCTACACCACGCAGTGAAGCACCTTCCCCACACACTGAAACTACTTCTGCACACAGTTAAACAATTCCCCACACACTGAAACACATTCTGCACACACTGAAACCCATCCCCACACACTGAAACCCATCCCCACACACTGAAACACCTTCCCCAAACACTGAAACAACTTCCCAACACACTGAAACACCTTCCCCACACACTGAGACCCCTTCCGCACACACTGAAACACCTTCCCCACACACTGAAACCCCGTCCCCACACACTGAAACGCCTTCCCCACACACTGAAACACCTTCCCCACACACTGAAACAACTTCCCCACACACTGAAACCCCTTCCCCACACAATGTAACAACTTCCCCACACACTGATACCCCGTCCCCACGCACTGAAACGCCTTCCCCACACACTGAAACACCTTCCCCAAACACTGAAACAACTTCCCAACACACTGAAACACCTTCCCCACACACTGAGACCCCTTCCGCACACACTGAAACACCTTCCCCACACACTGAAACCACTTCCCCACACACTGAAACCCCTTCCACACACAGTGAAACCCTTCCCCACGCACTGAAACCCCTTCCCCACACACTGAAACCCATCCCCACACACTGAAACCCATCCCCACACACAGAAACACCTTCCCCACACACTGAAACCCTTCCCCACACACTGAAACCCTTCCCCACACACTGAAACGCATCCCCACACACTGAAACACCTTCCCAACACACTGAAACCCATTCCCCACACACTGAAACACCTTCCCCACACATTGAATTACCTTCCCCACACTCTGTTACAACTTCACCACACATTGAAACCCCTTCCCCACACACTGAAACACCTTCCGCACACACTGAAACAAAGTCCCCACACACTGAAACCCCTTCCCCACACACTGAAACCCCGTCCCCACACACTGCAACCCTTCCCCACACACTGAAACACCTTCCCCACAAACTGAATCCCCTTCCGGACACAGTTAAACAATTCCCCACACACTGAAACCCCATCCCCACACACTGAAACCCCTTCCCCACACAGTAAAACGCCTTCCCCAAACAATGAAACACATCCCCACACACTGAAACACCTTCCCTCACACTGAAACCCATCCCCACACACTGAAACACATCCCCACACACTGAAACACATCCCCACAGACGGAAACACCTTCCCCACACACTGAAACCCATTCCCCACACACAGAAACACCTTCCCCACACACTGAAACACCTTCCCCACACACTGAAACAACTTCCCCACACACGGAAACCCCTTCCCCTCACCTTGAAACCCCGTCCCCACACACTGAAACGCCTTCCCCACACACTGAAACACTTTCCCCAAACACTGAAACAACTTCCCCACACACTGAAACCCCTTCCCCGCAAACTGAAACCGCTTCCCCATACACTGAAATCCCTTCCCCGCACATCAAAACCCTTCCCCAAAAACTTAAACAACTTCCCAAAACACTGAAACAAATTCCCCACACACTGAAACCCCTTCCGCACACACTGAAACACCTTCCCCACACACTGAAACCCCGTCCCCACACACTGAAACGCCTTCCCCACACACTGAAACACCTTCCCCACACACTGAAACAACTTCCCCACACACTGAAACCCCTTCCCCACACAATGAAACAACTTCCCCACACACTGATACCCCGTCCCCACACACTGAAACGCCTTCCCCACACACTGAAACACCTTCCCCAAACACTGAAACAACTTCCCCACAAACTGAAACGCCTTCCCCGCACACTGAAACCCCTTCCCCACACACTGAAACCCTTCCCCACACACTGAAACCCTTCCCTACACACTGAAACCCTACCCCACACACTGAAATCTCTTCCCCACATACTGAAACCCCTTCCCCACACACTGAAACACCTTCCGCACACACTGAAACCCCTTCCGCACACACTGAAACACCTTCCCAACACACTGAAACCACTTCCCCACACACTGAAACCCCTTCCGCACACACTGAAACACCTTCCCCACACAATGGAACCACTTCCCCACACACTGAAACCCGTTCCGCACAAAGCGAAACCCTTACCCACACACTGAAACCTCGTCCCCACATACTGTAACCCTTGCCCACACACTGAAACACCTTCCCCACACACTGAAACCCTTCCCCACACACTGAAACCCATTCCCCACACACTGAAACCCCTTCCCCACACACTGAAACCCTTCACCACACACTGAAACCCTTCCTCACACACTGAATCCCCTTCCCCACATACTGAAACCCCTACACCACGCAGTGAAGCAACTTCCCCACACACTGAAACTACTTCTGCACACAGTTAAACAATTCCCCACACACTGAAACACATTCTGCACACACTGAAACCCATCCCCACACACTGAAACCCATCCCCACACACTGAAACACCTTCCCCAAACACTGAAACAACTTCCCAACACACTGAAACACCTTCCCCACACACTGAGACCCCTTCCGCACACACTGAAACACCTTCCCCACACACTGAAACCCCGTCCCCACACACTGAAACGCCTTCCCCACACACTGAAACACCTTCCCCACACACTGAAACAACTTCCCCACACACTGAAACCCCTTCCCCACACAATGTAACAACTTCCCCACACACTGATACCCCGTCCCCACACACTGAAACGCCTTCCCCACACACTGAAACACCTTCCCCAAACACTGAAACAACTTCCCAACACACTGAAACACCTTCCCCACACACTGAGACCCCTTCCGCACACACTGAAACACCTTCCCCACACACTGAAACCACTTCCCCACACACTGAAACCCCTTCCACACACAGTGAAACCCTTCCCCACGCACTGAAACCCCTTCCCCACACACTGAAACCCATCCCCACACACTGAAACCCATCCCCACACACAGAAACACCTTCCCCACACACTGAAACCCTTCCCCACACACTGAAACCCTTCCCCACACACTGAAACGCATCCCCACACACTGAAACACCTTCCCAACACACTGAAACCCATTCCCCACACACTGAAACACCTTCCCCACACATTGAATTACCTTCCCCACACTCTGTTACAACTTCACCACACATTGAAACCCCTTCCCCACACACTGAAACACCTTCCGCACACACTGAAACAAAGTCCCCACACACTGAAACCCCTTCCCCACACACTGAAACCCCGTCCCCACACACTGCAACCCTTCCCCACACACTGAAACACCTTCCCCACAAACTGAATCCCCTTCCGGACACAGTTAAACAATTCCCCACACACTGAAACCCCATCCCCACACACTGAAACCCCTTCCCCACACAGTAAAACGCCTTCCCCAAACAATGAAACACATCCCCACACACTGAAACACCTTCCCTCACACTGAAACCCATCCCCACACACTGAAACACATCCCCACACACTGAAACACATCCCCACAGACGGAAACACCTTCCCCACACACTGAAACCCATTCCCCACACACAGAAACACCTTCCCCACACACTGAAACACCTTCCCCACACACTGAAACAACTTCCCCACACACGGAAACCCCTTCCCCTCACCTTGAAACCCCGTCCCCACACACTGAAACGCCTTCCCCACACACTGAAACACCTTCCCCAAACACTGAAACAACTTCCCCACACACTGAAACCCCTTCCCCGCAAACTGAAACCCCTTCCCCATACACTGAAATCCCTTCCCCGCACATCAAAACCCTTCCCCAAAAACTTAAACAACTTCCCAAAACACTGAAACAAATTCCCCACACACTGAAACCCCTTCCGCACACACTGAAACACCTTCCCCACACACTGAAACCCCGTCCCCACACACTGAAACGCCTTCCCCACACACTGAAACACCTTCCCCACACACTGAAACAACTTCCCCACACACTGAAACCCCTTCCCCACACAATGAAACAACTTCCCCACACACTGATACCCCGTCCCCACACACTGAAACGCCTTCCCCACACACTGAAACACCTTCCCCAAACACTGAAACAACTTCCCAACACACTGAAACACCTTCCCCACACACTGAGACCCCTTCCGCACACACTGAAACACCTTCCCCATACACTGAAACCACTTCCCCACACACTGAAACCCCTTCCACACACAGTGAAACCCTTCCCCACGCACTGAAACCCCTTCCCCACATACTGAAACACATCCCCACTCACTGAAACCCCATTCCCACACACTGAAACACATCCCCACACACTGAAGTCCTTTCCCCACACACTGAAACACATCCCCACACACTGAAACACTTTCCCCACACAGTCAAACCTCGTCCCCACACACTGTAACCCTTCCCCACACACTGAAACACCTTCCCCACACACTGAAACACATCCCCACAGACGGAAACACCTTCCCCACACACAGAAACCCATTCCCCACACACAGAAACACCTTCCCCACACACTGAAACACCTTCCCCACACACTGAAACAACTTCCCCACACACGGAAACCCCTTCCCCTCACCTTGAAACCCCGTCCCCACACACTGAAACGCCTTCCCCACACACTGAAACACCTTCCCCACACACTGAAACCCCGTCCCCACACACTGAAACGCCTTCCCCACACACTGAAACACCTTCCCCACACACTGAAACAACTTCCCCACACACTGAAACCCCTTCCCCATACAATGAAACAACTTCCCCACACACTGATACCCCGTCCCCACACACTGAAACGCCTTCCCCACACACTGAAACACCTTCCCCAAACACTGAAACAACTTCCCAACACACTGAAACACCTTCCCCACACACTGAGACCCCTTCCGCACACACTGAAACACCTTCCCCACACACTGAAACCACTTCCCCACACACTGAAACCCCTTCCACACACAGTGAAACCCTTCCCCACGCACTGAAACCCCTTCCCCACATACTGAAACACATCCCCACTCACTGAAACCCCATTCCCACACACTGAAACACATCCCCACACACTGAAGTCCTTTCCCCACACACTGAAACACATCCCCACACACTGAAACACTTTCCCCACACAGTCAAACCTCGTCCCCACACACTGTAACCCTTCCCCACACACTGAAACACCTTC
This sequence comes from Heterodontus francisci, assembly GCF_036365525.1. Taxonomy (NCBI): domain Eukaryota; kingdom Metazoa; phylum Chordata; class Chondrichthyes; order Heterodontiformes; family Heterodontidae; genus Heterodontus; species Heterodontus francisci. The sequence continues at coordinate 21,452,574 of NC_090392.1, read as the reverse complement.
CCCACACACTGAAACCCTTCCCCACACACTGAAACCCATTCCCCACACACTGAAACACCTTCCCCACACACTGAAACCCTTCACCACACACTGAAACCCTTCCCCACAGACTGAATCCCCTTCCCCACATACTGAAACCCCTACAAGACACAGTGAAACACCTTCCCCACACACAGAAACCACTACCGCACACAGTGAAACAATTCCCCACACACTGAAACACCTTCTGCACACACTTAAACCCATCCCCACACACTGAAACCCATCCCCACACACCGAAACCCTTCCCCACACACTGAAACACATCCCCACACACTGAAACACCTTCCCAACACACTGAAACCCATTCCCCACACACTGAAACACCATCCCCACACATTGAATTACCTTCCCCACACTCTGTCACAACTTCACCACACATTGAAACCCCTTCCCCACACACTGAAACACCTTCCACACACACTGAAACAACGTCCCCACACACTGAAACCCCTTCCTCACACACTGAAACCCCGTCCCCACACACTGCAACCCATTCCCACACACTGAAACGCTTCCCCACAAACTGAAACGCCTTCCCCGCACACTGAAACTCCTTCCCCACACACTGAAACCCCTTCCCCACACACTGAAACCCTTCCCCACACACTGAAACCCTTCCCTACACACTGAAACCCTACCCCACACACTGAAATCTCTTCCCCACATACTGAAACCCCTTCCCCACACACTGAAACACCTTCCGCACACACTGAAACCCCTTCCGCACACACTGAAACACCTTCCCAACACACTGAAACCACTTCCCCACACACTGAAACCCCTTCCGCACACACTGAAACACCTTCCCCACACAATGAAACCACTTCCCCACACACTGAAACCCGTTCCGCACAAAGCGAAACCCTTACCCACACACTGAAACCTCGTCCCCACATACTGTAACCCTTGCCCACACACTGAAACACCTTCCCCACACACTGAAACCAGTCCCCACACACTGAAACCCATTCCCCACACACTGAAACCCCTTCCCCACACACTGAAACCCTTCACCACACACTGAAACCCTTCCCCACACACTGAATCCCCTTCCCCACATACTGAAACCCCTACACCACGCAGTGAAGCACCTTCCCCACACACTGAAACTACTTCTGCACACAGTTAAACAATTCCCCACACACTGAAACACATTCTGCACACACTGAAACCCATCCCCACACACTGAAACCCATCCCCACACACTGAAACACCTTCCCCAAACACTGAAACAACTTCCCAACACACTGAAACACCTTCCCCACACACTGAGACCCCTTCCGCACACGCTGAAACACCTTCCCCACACACTGAAACCCCGTCCCCACACACTGAAACGCCTTCCCCACACACTGAAACACCTTCCCCACACACTGAAACAACTTCCCCACACACTGAAACCCCTTCCCCACACAATGAAACAACTTCCCCACACACTGATACCCCGTCCCCACACACTGAAACGCCTTCCCCACACACTGAAACACCTTCCCCAAACACTGAAACAACTTCCCAACACACTGAAACACCTTCCCCACACACTGAGACCCCTTCCGCACACACTGAAACACCTTCCCCACACACTGAAACCACTTCCCCACACACTGAAACCCCTTCCACACACAGTGAAACCCTTCCCCACGCACTGAAACCCCTTCCCCACACACTGAAACCCATCCCCACACACTGAAACCCATCCCCACACACAGAAACACCTTCCCCACACACTGAAACCCTTCCCCACACACTGAAACCCTTCCCCACACACTGAAACGCATCCCCACACACTGAAACACCTTCCCAACACACTGAAACCCATTCCCCACACACTGAAACACCTTCCCCACACATTGAATTACCTTCCCCACACTCTGTTACAACTTCACCACACATTGAAACCCCTTCCCCACACACTGAAACACCTTCCGCACACACTGAAACAAAGTCCCCACACACTGAAACCCCTTCCCCACACACTGAAAACCCGTCCCCACACACTGCAACCCTTCCCCACACACTGAAACACCTTCCCTACAAACTGAATCCCCTTCCGGACACAGTTAAACAATTCCCCACACACTGAAACCCCATCCCCACACACTGAAACCCCTTCCCCACACAGTAAAACGCCTTCCCCAAACAATGAAACACATCCCCACACACTGAAACACCTTCCCTCACACTGAAACCCATCCCCACACACTGAAACACATCCCCACACACTGAAACACATCCCCACAGACGGAAACACCTTCCCCACACACTGAAACCCATTCCCCACACACAGAAACACCTTCCCCACACACTGAAACACCTTCCCCACACACTGAAACAACTTCCCCACACACGGAAACCCCTTCCCCTCACCTTGAAACCCCGTCCCCACACACTGAAACGCCTTCCCCACACACTGAAACACCTTCCCCAAACACTGAAACAACATCCCCACACACTGAAACCCCTTCCCCACACACTGAAACACTTCCCCACACACTGAAACCCCTTCCCCGCAAACTGAAACCCCTTCCCCATACACTGAAATCCCTTCCCCGCACATCAAAACCCTTCCCCAAAAACTTAAACAACTTCCCAAAACACTGAAACAAATTCCCCACACACTGAAACCCCTTCCGCACACACTGAAACGCCTTCCCCACACACTGAAACCCCGTCCCCACACACTGAAACGCCTTCCCCACACACTGAAACCCCTTCCCCACACAATGAAACAACTTCCCCACACACTGATACCCCGTCCCCACACACTGAAACGCCTTCCCCACACACTGAAACACCTTCCCCAAACACTGAAACAACTTCCCAACACACTGAAACACCTTCCCCACACACTGAGACCCCTTCCGCACACACTGAAACACCTTCCCCACACACTGAAACCACTTCCCCACACACTGAAACCCCTTCTACACACAGTGAAACCCTTCCCCACGCACTGAAACCCCTTCCCCACATACTGAAACACATCCCCACTCACTGAAACCCCATTCCCACACACTGAAACACATCCCCACACACTGAAGTCCTTTCCCCACACACTGAAACACATCCCCACACACTGAAACACTTTCCCCACACAGTCAAACCTCGTCCCCACACACTGTAACCCTTCCCCACACACTGAAACACCTTCCCCACACACTGAAACACATCCCCACAGACGGAAACACCTTCCCCACACACTGAAACCCATTCCCCACACACAGAAACACCTTCCCCACACACTGAAACACCTTCCCCACACACTGAAACAACTTCCCCACACACGGAAACCCCTACCCCTCACCTTGAAACCCCGTCCCCACACACTGAAACGCCTTCCCCACACACTGAAACACCTTCCCCAAACACTGAAACAACATCCCCATACACTGAAACCCCTTCCCCACACACTGAAAAACTTCCCCACACACTGAAACCCCTTCCCCGCAAACTGAAACCCCTTCCCCATACACTGAAATCCCTTCCCCGCACATCAAAACCCTTCCCCAAAAACTTAAACAACTTCCCAAAACACTGAAACAAATTCCCCACACACTGAAACCCCTTCCGCACACACTGAAACACCTTCCCCACACACTGAAACCCCGTCCCCACACACTGAAACGCCTTCCCCACACACTGAAACACCTTCCCCACACACTGAAACAACTTCCCCACACACTGAAACCCCTTCCCCACACAATGAAACAACTTCCCCACACACTGATACCCCGTCCCCACACACTGAAACGCCTTCCCCACACACTGAAACACCTTCCCCAAACACTGAAACAACTTCCCAACACACTGAAACACCTTCCCCACACACTGAGACCCCTTCCGCACACACTGAAACACCTTCCCCACACACTGATACCACTTCCCCACACACTGAAACCCCTTCCACACACAGTGAAACCCTTCCCCACGCACTGAAACCCCTTCCCCACATACTGAAACACATCCCCACTCACTGAAACCCCATTCCCACACACTGAAACACATCCCCACACACTGAAGTCCTTTCCTCACACACTGAAACACATCCCCACACACTGAAACACTTTCCCCACACAGTCAAACCTCGTCCCCACACACTGTAACCCTTCCCCACACACTGAAACACCTTCCCCACACACTGAAACCCTTCCCCACACACTGAAACCCATTCCCCACACACTGAAACACCTTCCCCACACACTGAAACCCTTCACCACACACTGAAACCCTTCCCCACAGACTGAATCCCCTTCCCCACATACTGAAACCCCTACAAGACACAGTGAAACACCTTCCCCACACACAGAAACCACTACCGCACACAGTGAAACAATTCCCCACACACTGAAACACCTTCTGCACACACTTAAACCCATCCCCACACACTGAAACCCATCCCCACACACAGAAACACCTTCCCCACACACTGAAACACTTCCCCACACACCGAAACCCTTCCCCACACACTGAAACACATCCCCACACACTGAAACACCTTCCCAACACACTGAAACCCATTCCCCACACACTGAAACACCATCCCCACACATTGAATTACCTTCCCCACACTCTGTCACAACTTCACCACACATTGAAACCCCTTCCCCACACACTGAAACCCCGTCCCCACACACTGCAACCCATTCCCACACACTGAAACACTTCCCCACAAACTGAAACGCCTTCCCCGCACACTGAAACCCCTTCCCCACACACTGAAACCCTTCCCCACACACTGAAACCCTTCCCTACACACTGAAACCCTACACCACACACTGAAATCTCTTCCCCACATACTGAAACCCCTTCCCCACACACTGAAACACCTTCCGCACACACTGAAACCCCTTCCGCACACACTGAAACACCTTCCCAACACACTGAAACCACTTCCCCACACACTGAAACCCCTTCCGCACACACTGAAACACCTTCCCCACACAATGAAACCACTTCCCCACACACTGAAACCCGTTCCGCACAAAGCGAAACCCTTACCCACACACTGAAACCTCGTCCCCACATACTGTAACCCTTGCCCACACACTGAAACACCTTCCCCACACACTGAAACCCTTCCCCACACACTGAAACCCATTCCCCACACACTGAAACCCCTTCCCCACACACTGAAACCCTTCACCACACACTGAAACCCTTCCCCACACACTGAATCCCCTTCCCCACATACTGAAACCCCTACACCACGCAGTGAAGCACCTTCCCCACACACTGAAACTACTTCTGCACACAGTTAAACAATTCCCCACACACTGAAACACATTCTGCACACACTGAAACCCATCCCCACACACTGAAACCCATCCCCACACACAGAAACACCTTCCCCACACACTGAAACCCTTCCCCACACACTGAAACAACGTCCCCACACACTGAAACCCCTTCCCCACACACTGAAACCCCGTCCCCACACACTGCAACCCTTCCACACACACGGAAACACCTTCCCCACACACTGAAACCCCTTCCGGACACAGTTAAACAATTCCCCACACACTGAAACCCCATCCCCAAACACTGAAACCCGTTCCCCACACAGTGAAACCCCTTCCCCAAACAAGGAAACACATCCCCACACACTGAAACACCTTCCCTCACACTGAAACCCATCCCCACACACTGTAACACATCCCACAGACGGAAACACCTTCCCCACACACTGAAACCCATTCCCCACACACTGAAACAACTTCCCCACACACTGAAACCCCTTCCCCTCACACTGAAACCCCCTCCCCACACACTGAAACGCCTTCCCCACACACTGAAACACCTTCCCCAAACACTGAAACAACTTCCCCACACACTGAAACCCCTTCCCCACACACTGAAACACTTCCCCACACACTGAAACCCCTTCCCCACAAACTGAAACCCCTTCCCCAGACACTGAAATCCCTTCCCGGCACATCAAAACCCTTCCCCAAAAACTGAAACCCCTTCCCCACACACTGAAACCCCTTCCCCACACACTGAAACCCTTCCCCACACAGTGAAACCCCTTCCCCACATACTGAAAACCCGTCACCAGACACAGAAACACCTTTGCCACACACTGAAACCCCTCCTGCACACAGTTAAACAATACCCCACACACTGAAACCCTTTCCCCACACACAGAAACCCCTTCCCTACACACTGAATCCCATTCCGCACACAATGAAATACCGTCCCCACACAATGAAACACCTTCCCCACACACAGAATCGCCTTCCCCACACACTGAAACCCCTTCCGCACACAATTAAACAGCATCCCCACACACTGAAACCACTTCCCCACGCACCGAAACAACTTCCGCACACACTGAATCCCATTCCGCAGACACTGAAACAACTTCCCAACACACTGAAACACCTTCCCCACACACTGAAACCTCTTCTACACACACTGAAACACCTTCCCCACGCACTGAAACCACTTCCCCACACACTGAAGCCCCTTCCGCACACAGCGAAAGCCTTCCCCACGCACTGAAACCCCTTCCCCACAGACTGAAACACATCCCCACACTCTGAAACCCCATTCCCACACACTGAAACACATCCCCACACACTGAAATCCCTTCCCCACAAACTGAAACACATCCCCACACACTGAAACACCATCCCCACACACTGAAACCTCGTCCCCACACACTGTAACCCTTCCCCACACACTGAAACACCTTCCCCACACACTTAAAACCTTCCCCACACACTGAAACCCATTCCCCACACACTGAAACCCTTCACCACACACTGAAACCCTTCCCCACACACTGAATCCCCTTCCCCACATACTGAAACCCCGACACCACTCGGTGAAACACCTTCCCCACACACAGAAACAACTTCCGCTCACAGTGAAACAATTCCCCACACACTGCAACACCTTCTGCACACACTGAAACCCATCCCCACACACTGAAACCCATCCCCACACACAGAAACACCTTCCCCACACACTGAAACCCTTCCCCACACACTGAAACTCTTCCCCACACACTGAAACACATCCCCACAAACTGAAACACCTTCCCAACACACAGAAACCCATTCCCCACACACTGAAACACCTTCCCCACACATTGAATTACCTTCCCCACACTCTGTTACAACTTCCCCACACATTGAAACCCCTTGCCCACACACTGAAACACCTTCCGCACACACTGAAACAACGTCCCCACACACTGAAACCCCTTCCCCACACACTGAAACCCCGTCCCCACACACTGCAACCCTTCCCCACACACTGAAACACTTCCCCACAAACTGAAACCCCTTCCCCACACACTGAAACCCCTTCCCCACACACTGAGACCCTTCACCACACACTGAAACCACTTCCCCACACTGAAACCCATCCCCACACACTGAAACCCTACCCCACACACTGAAAACTCTTCCACACAAACTGAAACCCCTTCCCCACACACTGAAACCCCTTCCGCACACACAGAAACACCTTCCCAACACACTGAAACCACTTCCCCACACACTGAAACCCCTTCCGCACACAATGAAACACCTTCCCCACACACTGAAACCCATTCCCCACACACTGAAACCCTTCACCACACATTGAAACCCTTCCCCACACACTGAATCCCCTTCCCCACATACTGAAACCCCGACACCACTCGGTGAGACACCTTCCCCACACACAGAAACAACTTCCGCTCACAGTGAAACAATTCCCCACACACTGCAACACCTTCTGCACAAACTGAAACCCATCCCCACACACTGAAACCCATCCCCACACACAGAAACACCTTCCCCACATTCTGAAACCCTTCCCCACACACTGAAACTCTTCCCCACACACTGAAACACATCCCCACACACTGAAACACCTTCCCAACACACTGAAACCCATTCCCCACATACTGAAACACCTTCCCCACACATTGAATTACCTTCCCCACACTCTGTTACAACTTCCCCACACATTGAAACCCCTTTCCCACACACTGAAACACCTTCCGCACACACTGAAACAACGTCCCCACACACTGAAACCCCTTCCCCACCACTGAAACCCCGTCCCCACACACTACAACCCTTCCCCACACACTGAAACACTTCCCCACAAACTGAAACCCCTTCCCCACACACTGAAACCCCTTCCCCACACACTGAGACCCTTCCCCACACACTGAAACCCCTTCCCCACACTGAAACCCATCCCCACACACTGAAACCCTACCCCACACACTGAAACCTCTTCCACACAAACTGAAACCCCTTCCCCACACACTGAAACACCTTCCGCACACACTGAAACCCCTTCCGCACACACTGAAACACCTTCCCAACACACTGAAACCACTTCCCCACACACTGAAACCCCTTCCGCACACAATGAAACACCTTGCCCACACAATGAAACCACTTCCCCACACACTGAAACCCGTTCCGCACAAAGTGAAACCCTTACCCACACACTGAAACCTCGTCCCCACACACTGTAACCCTTCCCCACACACTGAAACACCTTCCCCACACACTGAAACCCTTCCCCACACACTGAAACCCATTCCCCACACACTGAAACCCCTTCCCCACACACTGAAACTCTTCACCACACACTGAAACCCTTCCCCACACACTGAATCCCCTTCCCCACATACTGAAACCCCTACACCACGCAGTGAAGCACCTTCCCCACACACTGAAACCACTTCTGCACACAGTTAAACAATTCCCCACACACTGAAACACCTTCTGCACACACTGAAACCCATCCCCACTCACTGAAACCCATCCCCACACACAGAAACTACTTCCCCACACACTGATTCCCTTCCCCACACACTGAAACCCTTCCCCACACACTGAAACACATCGCCACACTCTGTTACAACTTCCCCACACATTGAAACCCCTTCCCCACACACTGAAACACCTTCCGCAAACACTGAAACAACGTCCCCACACACTGAAACCCCTTCCCCACACACTGAAACCCCGTCCCCACACACTGCAACCCTTCCCCACACACTGAAACACCTTCCCCACACACTCAAACACCTTCCAGACACAGTTAAACAATTCCCCACACACTGAAACCCCATCCCCACACACTGAAACCCCTTCCCCAAACAGTTAAACCCCTTCCCCAAACAATGAAACACATCCCCACACACTGAAACACCTTCCCTCACACTGAACCCCATCCCCACACACTGAAACACATCCCCACAGACGGAACCACCTTCCCCACACACTGAAACCCATTCCCCACACACAGAAACACCTTCCCCACACACTGAACCACCTTCGCCACACACTGAAACAACTTCCCCACACACTGAAACCCCGTCCCCTCACACTGAAACCCCGTCCCCACACACTGAAACGCCTTCCACACACACTGAAACACCTTCCCCAAACACTGAAACAACTTCCCCACACACTGAAACCCCTTCTTCACACACTGAAACACTTCCCCACACACTGAAACCCCTTCCCCACAAACTGAAACCCCTTCCCCAGACACTGAAATCCCTTCCCCGCACATCAAAACCCTTCCCCACAAACTGAAACCCCTTCCCCACACACTGAAACCCATTCCCCACATTCTGAAACCCTTCCCCACACACTGAAACCCCTTCCCCACATGCTGCAAACCCTTCCCCACACACAGAAACACCTTCGCCACACACTGAAACCCCTTCTGCACACAGTTAAACAATTCCCCACACACTGAAACCCCTTCCCCACACCCTGAAACCCCTTCCCTACACACTGAATCCCATTCCGCACACAATGAAACACCGTCCCCACACAATGAAACACCTTCCCCACACACAGAATCGCCTTCCCCACACACTGAAACCCCTTCCGCACACAATTCAACAGCATCCCCACACACTGAAACCACTTCCCCACGCACCGAAACAACATCCGCACACACTGAATCCCATTCTGCAGACACTGAAACAACTTCCCAACACACTGAAAAACCTTCCCCACACACTGAAACCCCTTCCGCACACACTGAAACCCTTCCCCACACACTGAAACACATCCCCATACACCGAAACACCTTCCCAACACACTGAAACCCATTCCCCACACACTGAAACACCTTCCCCAAACATTGAATTACCTTCCCCACACTCTGTTACAACTTCCCCACACATTGAAACCCCTTGCCCACACACTGAAACACCTTCCGCACACACTGAAACAACGTCCCCACACACTGACACCCCTTCCCCACTCACTGAAACCCCGTCCCCACACACTGCAACCCTTCCCCACACACTGAAACACTTCCCCACATACTGAAACCCCTTCCCCACACACTGAAACCCTTCCCCACACACTGAATCCCCTTCCCCACACTGAAACCAATCCCCACACACTGAAACCCTACCCCACACATTGAAACCTCTTCCCCACAAACTGAAACCCCTTCCCCACACACAGAAACACCTTCCGCACACACTGAAACCCCTTCCGCACACACTGAAACACCTTCCCAACACACTGAAACCACTTCCCCACACACTGAAATCCCTTCCGCACACAATGAAACACCTTCCCCACACACTGAAACCCCTTCCCCACACCCTGAAACCCCTTCCCTACACACTGAATCCTATTCCGCACACAATGAAACACCGTCCCCACACACTGAAACCACTTCCCCACACACTGACGCCCCTTCCGCACACAGCGAAACCCTTCCCCATGCACTGAAACCCCTTAGCCACATACTGAAACACATCCCCACACACTGAAACCCCATTCTCACACATTGAAACACATCCCCATACAATGAAATACCTTCCCCACACACAGAATCGCCTTCCCCACACACTGAAACCCCTTCCGCACACAATTAAACAGCATCCCCACACACTGAAACCACTTCCCCACGCACCTAAACAACTTCCGCACACACTGAATCCCATTCTGCAGACACTGAAACAACTTCCCAACACACTGAAAAACCTTCCCCACACACTGAAACCCCTTCCGCACACACTGAAACACCTTCCCCACACACTGAAACCACTTCCCCACACACTGACGCCCCTTCCGCACACAGCGAAACCCTTCCCCATGCACTGAAACCCCTTCCCCACATACTGAAACACATCCCCACACACTGAAACCCCATTCCCACACATTGAAACACATCCCCACACACTGAAATCCCTTCCGCACAAACTGAAACACATCCCCACACACTGAAACACCTTCCCCACACACTGAAACCTGTCCCCACACACTGAAACCCCTTCCCCACACACTGAAACCCCGTCCCCACACACTGCAACCCTTCCCCACACACTGAAACACTTCCCCACAAACTGAAACCCCTTCCCCACACACTGAAACCCCTTTCCCACACACTGAAACCCTTCACCACACACTGAAACCCCTTCCCCACACTGAAACCCTTCCCCACACACTGAAACCCTACCCCACACACTGAAATCTCTTCCTCACAAACTGAAACCCCTTCCCCACACACTGAAACACCTTAAGCAAACACTGAAACCCCTTCCGCACACACTGAAACACCTTCCCAACACACTGAAACCACTTCCCCACACACTGAAACCCCTTCCGCACACAATGAAACACATTCCCCACACAATGAAACCACTTCCCCACACACTGAAACCCGTTCCGCACAAAGTGAAACCCTTCCCCACACTCTGGAACCCTTCCCCACACACTGAAACCCATTCCCCACACACTGAAACCCTTCCCCACACACTGAAACCCTTCACCACACACTGAAACCCTTCCCCACACACTGAATCCCCTTCCCCACATACTGAAACCCGTACACGACACAGTGAAACACCTTCCCCACACACTGAAACCACTTCCGCACACAGTTAAACAATTCCCCACACACTGAAACACCTTCTGCACACACTGAAACCCATCCCCACACACTGAAACCCATCCCCACACACAGAAACACCTTCCCCACACACTGAAATCCTTCCCCACACACTGAAACCCTTGCGCATACACTGAAACACATCCCCACACACTGAAACACCTTCCCAACACACTGAAACCCATTCCCCACACACTGAAACACCTTCCCCACACATTGAATTACCTTCCCCACACTCTGTTACAACTTCCCCACACATTGAAACCCCTTCCCCACACACTGAAACACCTTCCGCACACACTGAAACAACGTCCCCACACACTGAAACCCCTTCCCCACACACTGAAACCCCGTCCCCACACACTGCAACCCTTCCCCACACACTGAAACACTTCCCCACAAACTGAAACCCCTTCCCCACACACTGAAACCCCTTCCCCACTCACTAAAACACTTCCCCACACACTGAAACCCCTTCCCCACAATGAAACCCTTCCCCACACACTGAAACCCTACCCCACACATTGAAACCTCTTCCCCACATATTGAAACCCCTTCCCCACACACTGAAACACCTTCTCAACACACTGAAACCACTACCCCACACACTGAAACCCCTTCCGCACACACTGAAACACCTTCCCCACACACTGAAAACCGTTCTGCACACAATGAAACCCTTCCCCACACACTGAAACCCCTTTCCCACTCACTGAAACACATCCCCACACACTGAAACCCCTTCCCCACACACTGAAACACATCCCCACACACTGAAACACCTTCCCCACACACTGAATCCCATTCTGCACGCCGTGAAACCCTTCCCCACAAACTGAAACCCCTTCCCCACACACTGACAAACCTTCCCCACACACTGAAACCCTTCCCCACACACTGAAACCCTTCGCCCCACACTGAAACCCCTTCCCCACACACTGAAACGACTTCCCCACAAACTGAAACACCTTCCTCACACACACTGAAACCCCTTCCCCACACACTGAAACCTCTTCCTCACACACTGAATCATCTTCCCCACACACTGAAACACCTTCTTCACACACTGAAACCCATCCCCACACACTGAAACCCATCCCCAATCACAGAAACACCTTCCCCACACACTGAAACCCTTCCCCACACACTGAAACACATCCCCACACACTGAAACACATCCCCACACACTGAAACACCTTCCCAACACACTGAAACCCATTCCCCACACACTGAAACACCTTCCCCACACATTGAATTACATTCCCCACACACTGAATCACCTTCCCGACACACGGAAACCCCTTCCCCACACACTGAAACACCTTCCCAACACATTGAATTACATTCCCCACACACTGAATCACCTTCCCGACACACTGAAACCCCTTCCCCACACACTGAAACCCCGTCCCCACACACTGTAACCCTTCCCCACACACTGAAACACTTCCCCACAAACTGAAACCCCTTCCCCACACACTGAAACCCTTCCCCACACACTGAAACCCCTCCCCCAAACACTCTGAAACCCCTTCCCCACACACTGAAACCCTTCCCCACACACTGAAACCCTTCCCCACACACTGAAACCTCTTCCCCACATACTGAAACCCCTTCCCCACACACTGAAACACCTTCCCCACACACTAAAAATCCTTCCCTACACACTGAATCCCCTTCCGCACACAATGAAACACCTTCCCCACACAATGAAACACCATCCCCACATACTGAATCCCCTTCCCCACAAACTGAAACCCCTTCCGCACACAATGTAACACCTTCCCGACACACTGAAACACCTTTCCCACAAACTGTAACACCTTCCGCACACACTGAAACCCTTTCCGCACACACTGAAACACCTTCCCAACACAGTGAAACCCCTTCCCCCACACTGAAACCCCTTCCTCACACACTGAAACCCCTTCAGCACACACTGAAGCACCTTCCCCACACACTGAAACCACTTCCCCACACACGGAAACCCCTTCCGCACACAGTGAAACCCTTCCCCACACACTGAAACCGCTTCCCCACACACTGAAACACATCCCCACACACTGAAACACCTTCCCCACACACTGGAACACATCCCCACACACTGAAGCACCTTCCCCACACACTGAAACCCCTTCTGCACACCGTGAAAACCTTCCCCACAAACTGAAACACCTTCCCCACACACTGAAACACCTTCCCCACACACTGAAACCCTTCACCAAACACTGAAACCCCTTCCCCACACACTGAAACACCTTCCCCATACACTGGAACACATTCCTCACACACACTGAAACCCCTTCCTCACACACTGAAACACCGTCCCCACCAACTGAAACACCTTCCTCACACACTGAAACCCCTTCCCCACACACTGAAACACATCCCCACACACTGAAACACCTTCCCCACACACTGAATCCCATTCTGCACGCCTAGAAACCCTTCCCCACAAACTGAAACCCCTTCCCCACACACTGACAAACCTTCCCCACACACTGAAACCCTTCCCCACACACTGAAACCCTTCGCCCCACACTGAAACCCCTTCCCCACACACTGAAACAACTTCCCCACACACTGAAACACCTTCCTCACACACACTGAAACCCCTTCCCCACACACTGAAACCTCTTCCTCACACACTGAATCATCTTCCCCACACACTGAAACACCTTCCCAACACACTGAAACCCATCCCCACACACTGAAACCCATCCCCAATCACAGAAACACCTTCCCCACACACTGAAACCCTTCCCCACACACTGAAACACATCCCCACACACTGAAACACATCCCCACACACTGAAACACCTTCCCAACACACTGAAACCCATTCCCCACACACTGAAACACCTTCCCCACACATTGAATTACATTCCCCACACACTGAATCACCTTCCCGACACACGGAAACCCCTTCCCCACACACTGAAACACCTTCCCAACACATTGAATTACATTCCCCACACACTGAATCACCTTCCCGACACACTGAAACCCCTTCCCCACACACTGAAACCCCGTCCCCACACACTGTAACCCTTCCCCACACACTGAAACACTTCCCCACAAACTGAAACCCCTTCCCCACACACTGAAACCCTTCCCCACACACTGAAACCCCTCCCCCCAAACACTCTGAAACCCCTTCCCCACACACTGAAACCCTTCCCCACACACTGAATCCCCTTCCGCACACAATGAAACACCTTCCCCACACAATGAAACACCATCCCCACATACTGAATCCCCTTCCCCACACACTGAAACCCCTTCCGCACACAATGTAACACCTTCCCGACACACTGAAACACCTTTCCCACAAACTGAAACACATTCCGCACACACTGAAACCCATACCCCACACACTGAAACCCCGTCCCCACACACTGTAACCCTTCCCCACACACTGAAACACTTCCCCACAAACTGAAACCCCTTCCCCACACACTGAAACCCTTCCCCACACACTGAAACCCCTCCCCCCAAACACTCTGAAACCCCTTCCCCACACACTGAAACCCTTCCCCACACACTGAAACCTCTTCCCCACATACTGAAACCCCTTCCCCACACACTGAAACACCTTCCCCACACACTAAAAATCCTTCCCTACACACTGAATCCCCTTCCGCACACAATGAAACACCTTCCCCACACAATGAAACACCATCCCCACATACTGAATCCCCTTCCCCACACACTGAAACCCCTTCCGCACACAATGTAACACCTTCCCGACACACTGAAACACCTTTCCCACAAACTGAAACACATTCCGCACACACTGAAACCCATACCGCACACACTGAAACACCTTCCCAACACAGTGAAAACCCTTCCCCCACACTGAAACCCCTTCCTCACACACTGAAACCCCTTCAGCACACACTGAAGCACCTTCCCCACAAACTGAAACCACTTCCCCACACACGGGAACCCCTTCCGCACACAGTGAAACCCTTCCCCACACACTGAAACCGCTTCCCCACACACTGAAACACATCCCCACACACTGAAACCCCTTCCCCACACACTGAAACACATCCCCACACACTGAAGCACCTTCCCCACACACTGAAACCCCTTCTGCACACCGTGAAACCCTTCCCCACAAACTGAAACACCTTCCCCACACACTGAAACACCTTCCCCACACACGGAAACCCTTCCCTACACACTGGAACACATCCCCACACACTGAAGCACCTTCCCCACACACTGAAACCCCTTCTGCACACCGTGAAACCCTTCCCCACAAATTGAAACACCTTCCCCACACACTGAAGCACCTTCCCCACACACTGAAACCCTTCCCTACACACTGAAACCCCTTCCCCACACACTGAAACCCTTCACCAAACACTGAAACCCCTTCCCCACACACTGAAACACCATCCCCATACACTGGAACACCTTCCTCACACACACTGAAACCCCTTCCTCACACACTGAAACACCGTCCCCACCAACTGAAACACCTTCCTCACACTCTGAAACACATTCTGCACACACGGAAACACATCCCCACACACTGAAACCCATCCCCCCACACTGAAACTCCTTCCCCACACACTGAAACCCCGTCCCCACACACTGTAACCCTTCCCCACACACTGAAACACTTCCCCACAAACTGAAACCCCTTCCCCACACACTGAAACCCTTCCCCACACACTGAAACCCCTCCCCCCAAACACTCTGAAACCCCTTCCCCACACACTGAAACCCTTCCCCACACACTGAAACCCTTCCCCACACACTGAAACCTCTTCCCCACATACTGAAACCCCTTCCCCACACACTGAAACACCTTCCCCACACACTAAAAATCCTTCCCTACACACTGAATCCCCTTCCGCACACAATGAAACACCTTCCCCACACAATGAAACACCATCCCCACATACTGAATCCCCTTCCCCACAAACTGAAACCCCTTCCGCACACAATGTAACACCTTCCCGACACACTGAAACACCTTTCCCACAAACTGAAACACCTTCCGCACACACTGAAACCCTTTCCGCACACACTGAAACACCTTCCCAACACAGTGAAACCCCTTCCCCCACACTGAAACCCCTTCCTCACACACTGAAACCCCTTCCGCACACACTGAAGCACCTTCCCCACACACTGAAACCACTTCCCCACACACGGAAACCCCTTCCGCACACAGTGAAACCCTTCCCCACACACTGAAACCGCTTCCCCACACACTGAAACACATCCCCACACACTGAAACACCTTCCCCACACACTGGAACACATCCCCACACACTGAAGCACCTTCCCCACACACTGAAACCCCTTCTGCACACCGTGAAACCCTTCCCCACAAAATGAAACACCTTGCCCACACACTGAAACACCTTGCCCACACACTGTAACCCTTCCCTACACACTGAAACCCCTTCCCCACACACTGAAACCCTTCACCAAACACTGAAACCCCTTCCCCACACACTGAAACACCTTCCCCATACACTGGAACACCTTCCTCACACACACTGAAACCCCTTCCTCACACACTGAAACACCGTCCCCACCAACTGAAACAACTTCCTCACACTCTGAAACACATTCTGCACACACGGAAACCCATCCCCACACACTGAAACCCATCCCCACACACTGAAACTCCTTCCCCACACACGGAAACCCTTCCCCACACACTGAAATACATCCCCACACACTGAAACAAATCCCCACATACTGAAACTCCTTCCCAACACACTGAAACCCATTCCCCACACACTGAAACACCTTCCCCACACATTGAATTACATTCCCCACACACTGAATCACCTTCCCGACACACGGAAACCCCTTCCCCACACACTGAAACAACTTCCCAACACATTGAATTACATTCCCCACACACTGAATCACCTTCCCGACACACTGAAACCCCTTCCCCACACACTGAAACCCTTCACCAAACACTGAAACCCCTTCCCCACACACTGAAACACCTTCCCCATACACTGGAACACCTTCCTCACACACACTGAAACCCCTTCCTCACACACTGAAACACCGTCCCCACCATCTGAAACACCTTCCTCACACTCTGAAACACATTCTGCACACACGGAAACCCATCCCCACACACTGAAACCCATCCCCACACACTGAAACTCCTTCCCCACACACTGAAACCCTTCCCCACACACTGAAATACATCCCCACACACTGAAACAAATCCCCACATACTGAAATTCCTTCCCAACACACTGAAACCCATTCCCCACACACTGAAACACCTTCCCCACACATTGAATTACATTCCCCACACACTGAATCACCTTCCCGACACACGGAAACCCCTTCCCCACACACTGAAACAACTTCCCAACACATTGAATTACATTCCCCACACACTGAATCACCTTCCCGACACACTGAAAACCCTTCCCCACACACTGAAACACCGTCCCCACACACTGTAACCCTTCCCCACACACTGAAACACTTCCCCACAAACTGAAACCCCTTCCCCACACACTGAAACCCTTCCCCACACACTGAAACCCCTCCCCCCAAACACTCTGAAACCCCTTCCCCACACACTTAAACCCTTCCCCACACACTGAAACCCTTCCCCACACACTGAAACCTCTTCCCCACATACTGAAACCCCTTCCCCACACACTGAAACACCTTCCCCACACACTAAAAATCCTTCCCGACACACTGAATCCCCTTCCGCACACAATGAAACACCTTCCCCACACAATGAAACACCATCCCCACATACTGAATCCCCTTCCCCACACACTGAAACCCCTTCCGCACACAATGTAACACCTTCCCGACACACTGAAACACCTTTCCCACAAACTGAAACACATTCCGCACACACTGAAACCCTTTCCGCACACACTGAAACACCTTCCCAACACAGTGAAACCCCTTCCCCCACACTGAAACCCCTTCCTCACACACTGAAACCCCTTCCGCACACACTGCAGCACCTTCCCCACACACTGAAACCACTTCCCCACACACGGAAACCCCTTCCGCACACAGTGAAACCCTTCCCCACACACTGAAACCGCTTCCCCACACACTGAAACACATCCCCACACACTGAAACACCTTCCCCACACACTGGAACACATCCCCACACACTGAAGCACCTTCCCCACACACTGAAACCCCTTCTGCACACCGTGAAACCCTTCCCCACAAACTGAAACACCTTCCCCACACACTGAAACACCTTCCCCACACACTGTAACCCTTCCCTACACATTGAAACCCCTTCCCCACACACTGAAACCCTTCACCAAACACTGAAACCCCTTCCCCACACACTGAAACACCTTCCCCATACACTGGAACACCTTCCTCACACACACTGAAACCCCTTCCTCACACACTGAAACACCGTCCCCACCAACTGAAACACCTTCCTCACACTCTGAAACACATTCTGCACACACGGAAACCCATCCCCACTCACTGAAACCCATCCCCACACACTGAAACTCCTTCCCCACACACTGAAACCCTTCCCCACACACTGAAATACATCCCCACACACTGAAACAAATCCCCACATACTGAAACTCCTTCCCAACACACTGAAACCCATTCCCCACACACTGAAACACCTTCCCCACACATTGAATTACATTCCCCACACACTGAATCACCTTCCCGACACACGGAAACCCCTTCCCCACACACTGAAACAACTTCCCAACACATTGAATTACATTCCCCACACACTGAAACCCATCCCCACACACTGAAACTCCTTCCCCACACACTGAAACCCTTCCCCACACACTGAAATACATCCCCACACACTGAAACAAATCCCCACATACTGAAACTCCTTCCCAACACACTGAAACCCATTCCCCACACACTGAAACACCTACCCCACACATTGAATTACATTCCCCACACACTGAATCACCTTCCCGACACACGGAAACCCCTTCCCCACACACTGAAACAACTTCCCAACACATTGAATTACATTCCCCACACACTGAATCACCTTCCCGACACACTGAAAACCCTTCCCCACGCACTGAAACCCCGTCCCCACACACTGTAACCCTTCCCCACACACTGAAACACTTCCCCACAAACTGAAACCCCTTCCCCACACACTGAAACCCTTCCCCACACACTGAAACCCCTCCCCCCAAACACTCTGAAACCCCTTCCCCACACACTTAAACCCTTCCCCACACACTGAAACCCTTCCCCACACACTGAAACCTCTTCCCCACATACTGAAACCCCTTCCCCACACACTGAAACACCTTCCCCACACACTAAAAATCCTTCCCGACACACTGAATCCCCTTCCGCACACAATGAAACACCTTCCCCACACAATGAAACACCATCCCCACATACTGAATCCCCTTCCCCACACACTGAAACCCCTTCCGCACACAATGTAACACCTTCCCGACACACTGAAACACCTTTCCCACAAACTGAAACACATTCCGCACACACTGAAACCCTTTCCGCACACACTGAAACACCTTCCCAACACAGTGAAACCCCTTCCCCCACACTGAAACCCCTTCCTCACACACTGAAACCCCTTCAGCACACACTGAAGCACCTTCCCCACACACTGAAACCACTTCCCCACACACGGGAACCCCTTCCGCACACAGTGAAACCCTTGCCCACACACTGAAACCGCTTCGCCACACACTGAAACACATCCCCACACACTGAAACCCCTTCCCCACACACTGAAACACATCCCCACACACTGAAGCACCTTCCCCACGCACTGAAACCCCTTCTGCACACCGTGAAACCCTTCCCCACAAACTGAAACACCTTCCCCACACACTGAAACACCTTCCCCACACACGGAAACCCTTCCCTACACACTGGAACACATCCCTACACACTGAAGCACCTTCCCCACACACTGAAACCCCTTCTGCACACCGTGAAACCCTTCCCCACGAACTGAAACACCTTCCCCACACACTGAAGCACCTTCCCCACACACTGAAACCCTTCCCTACACACTGAAACCCCTTCCCCACACACTAAAACCCTTCACCAAACACTGAAACCCCTTCCCCACACACTGAAACACCATCCCCATACACTGGAACAACTTCCTCACACACACTGAAACCCCTTCCTCACACACTGAAACACCGTCCCCACCAACTGAAACACCTTCCTCACCCTCTGAAACACATTCTGCACACACGGAAACCCATCCCCACACACTGAAACCCATCCCCACACACTGAAACTCCTTCCCCACACACTGAAACCCTTCCCCACACACTGAAATACATCCCCACACACTGAAACAAATCCCCACATACTGAAATTCCTTCCCAACACACTGAAACCCATTCCCCACACACTGAAACACCTTCCCCACACATTGAATTACATTCCCCACACACTGAATCACCTTCCCGACACACGGAAACCCCTTCCCCACACACTGAAACACCTTCCCAACACATTGAATTACATTCCCCACACACTGAATCACCTTCCCGACACACTGAAACCCCTTCCCCACACACTGAAACCCCGTCCCCACACACTGTAACCCTTCCCCACACACTGAAACACTTCCCCACAAACTAAAACCCCTTCCCCACACACTGAAACCCTTCCCCACACACTGAAACCCCTCCCCCCAAACCCTCTGAAACCCCTTCCCCACACACTGAAACCCTTCCCCACACACTGAAACCCTTCCCCACACACTGAAACCTCTTCCCCACATACTGAAACCCCTTCCCCACACACTGAAACACCTTCCCCACACACTAAAAATCCTTCCCTACACACTGAATCCCCTTCCGCACACAATGAAACACCTTCCCCACACAATGAAACACCATCCCCACATACTGTATCCCCTTCCCCACACACTGAAACCCCTTCCGCACACAATGTAACAACTTCCCGACACACTGAAACACCTTTCCCACAAACTGAAACACCTTCTGCACACACTGAAACCCTTTCCGCACACACTGAAACACCTTCCCAACACAGTGAAACCCCTTCCCCCACACTGAAACCCCTTCCTCACACACTGAAACACTTCCCCACAAACTGAAACCCCTTCCCCACACACTGAAACCCTTCCCCACACACTGAAACCCCTCCCCCAAACCCTCTGAAACCCCTTCCCCACACACTGAAACCCTTCCCCACACACTGAAACCCTTCCCCACACACTGAAACCTCTTCCCCACATACTGAAACCCCTTCCCCACACACTGAAACACCTTCCCCACACACTAAAAATCCTTCCCTACACACTGAATCCCCTTCCGCACACAATGAAACACCTTCCCCACACAATGAAACACCATCCCCACATACTGTATCCCCTTCCCCACACACTGAAACCCCTTCCGCACACAATGTAACACCTTCCCGACACACTGAAACACCTTTCCCACAAACTGAAACACCTTCTGCACACACTGAAACCCTTTCCGCACACACTGAAACACCTTCCCAACACAGTGAAACCCCTTCCCCCACACTGAAACCACTTCCTCACACACTGAAACCCCTTCAGCACACACTGAAGCACCTTCCCCACACACTGAAACCACTTCCCCACACACGGAAACCCCTTCCGCACACAGTGAAACCCTTCCCCACACACTGAAACCGCTTCCCCACACACTGAAACACATCCCCACACACTGAAACCCCTTCCCCACACACTGGAACACATCCCCACACACTGAAGCACCTTCCCCACACACTGAAACCCCTTCTGCACACCGTGAAACCCTTCCCCACAAACTGAAACACCTTCCCCACACACTGAAACACCTTCCCCATACACTGGAACACCTTCCTCACACACACTGAAACCCCTTCCTCACACACTGAAACACCGTCCCCACCAACTGAAACACATTCCTCACACTCTGAAACACATTCTGCACACACGGAAACCCATCCCCACACACTGAAACCCATCCCCACACACTGAAACTCCTTCCCCACACACTGAAACCCTTCCCCACACACTGAAATACATCCCCACACACTGAAACAAATCCCCACATACTGAAACTCCTTCCCAACACACAGAAACCAATTCCCCACACACTGAAACAACTTCCCCACACATTGAAATACCTTCCCCACACACTGAAACACCTTCCCCACACACTGACACCCCTTCCCCATACACCGAAACACATTCACCACACACTGAAACAACTTCCCCACACACTGAAACCCATTCCCCACACACTGAAACCCCGTCCCCACACACTGTAACCCTTCGCCACAAACTGAAACACTTCCCCACAATCTAAAACCCCTTCCGCACACACTGATACCCCTTCCCCACACACTGAAACACTTCCCGACACACTGAAACCCCTACCCCACACACTGAAATCCCTTCCCCAAACACTGAAACCCTTCCCCACACACTGAAACTCTCCCCACACACTGAAACCCCTTCCTCACATACTGAAACCACTTCCCCACACACTGAAACACCTTCCCCACACACTGAAACCCCTTCCGCACACAGTTAAACAATTCCCCACACACAGAAACCCCTTCCCCACACACTGAAACCCTTCCCTACACACTGAATCCCCTTCCGCACACAATGAAACACCTTCCCCACACAATGAAACACCTTCCGCACACACTGAAACCCCTTCCCCACACACTGAAACCCCTTCCGCACACAATGAAACACCTTCCCTGCACAAAGTAACACATTCCCCACACACTGAAACACCTTCCGCACACACTGAAACACCTTCCGCACACACTGAAGCACCTTCCGCACACACTGAAACCCCTTCCCCACACACTAAATCCCCTTCCTCACACACTGAAACCCGTTCCGCACACACTGAAATCCCTTCCGCACACACTGAAACACATCTCAACACACTGAAACCCCTTCCCCACTCTCTGAAACACATCCCCACATACTGAAACCCCTTCCCCACACACTGAAACACATCCCCACACACTGAAACTCCTTCCTCACACACTGAAACCCCTTCCGCACACCGTGAAACCCTTCCCCACACACTGAAACCCCTTCCCCACACACTGAAACACATCCCCACACACAGAAACCCCATCCCCACACACTGAAACCCCTTCCGCACACACTGAAACACCTTCCCCACACGCTGAAGCCCATTCCCCGTACACTGAAACCCCTTCCGCACACACTGAAACCCCTTCCGCACACACTGAAACACCTTCCCCACACACTGAAACGCCTTCCTCACACTCTGAAACCCCTTCCCCACACACTGAAACCCCTTCCGCACACATCGAAACACCTTCCCCACACACTGAAACACCTTCCCCAAACAATGAAACACCTTCCCCACACACTGAAACCCCTTCCGCACACAGTGAAACCCTTCCCCACACTCTTCAACCCCTCCCCCCCACACTGAAACACCTTCCCCACACACTGAAAAACATCCCCACAATGAAACCCTTCCCCACACACTGAATCCCCTTCCCCATACACTGAAACACCTTCCCCCCACATTGAAACCCCTTCCCCACACACTGAAACCCTTCCCCACACTCTGAAACACCTTCCCCACACACTGAAACACATTCCCCACACACTGAAACCCATTTGCCACAAATTGAAACCCCTTCCCCACACCCTGAATCGCCTTCGCACACACAGAAACACATCCCCACACAGTGAAAACAATCCCCACACACAGAAACCCTTTCCCCACACACTGAAACCCCTTCCCTCACACTGAAACAAATCCCCACACTCTGAAACACCTTCCCCACTCACTGAAACCGCTTCCGCACACACTGAAACCCATCCCCGCACATTGAAACACAATCCCCACACACAAAAACCCATCCCCACACACGGAAACTCTTTCCCCACACACTGAAACCCTTCCCCACACACTGAACCACATCCACACACACTGAAGCACATCCCCACGCACTGAAACACCTTCCCCACACACTGAAACCCCTTCCCCACACACTGTAACATATCCCCACACACTGATACCCCTTCACCACACACTGACACACATCCCCACACACTGATACACCTTCCCCACACACTGAAACCCCTTCTGCACAAAGTGAAACCCTTCCCCACACACTGATACCCTTCGCCACACACTGAAAACCCTTCCCCACACACTGAAACAGCTTCCCCACACACTGAAACCCATCCCCACACACTGAAACCCATCCCCACACACTGCAACTCCTTCCCCACACACTGAAACCCTTCCCCACAAACTGAAACACATCCTCACAAACTGAAACACATCCCCACACACTGTAACACATTCCCAACACACTGAACCCATTCCACACACACTGAAACACCTTCCCCACACACTGAAACACCTACCCCATACACTGAAACACCTTCCCCAAACACTGAAACAAATTCCCCGCACTCTGAAACCCCTTCCCCACACACTGAAACCCCGTCCCCACACAGTGAAACACTTCCCCACACACTGAAACACTTCCCCACAAACTGAAACCCCTTCCCCACACACTGAAACCCCTTCCCCACACACTTAAACCCTTCCCCACACACTGAAAACCCTTCCCCACACACTTAAACCCCTTCCCCACACACTGAAACCCTTCCCCACACACTGAAACCTCTTCCCCACATACTGAAACCCCTTCCCCACACACTGAAACACCTTCCCCACACACTAAAAATCCTTCCCTACACACTGAATCCCCTTCCGCACACAATGAAACACCTTCCCCACACAATGAAACACCATCCCCACATACTGTATCCCCTTCCCCACACACTGAAACCCCTTCCGCACACAATGTAACACCTTCCCGACACACTGAAACACCTTTCCCACAAACTGAAACACCTTCTGCACACACTGAAACCCTTTCCGCACACACTGAAACACCTTCCCAACACAGTGAAACCCCTTCCCCCACACTGAAACCCCTTCCTCACACACTGAAACCCCTTCAGCACACACTGAAGCACCTTCCCCACACACTGAAACCACTTCACCACACACGGAAACCCCTTCCGCACACAGTGCAACCCTTCCCCACACACTGAAACCGCTTCCCCACACACTGAAACACATCCCCACACACTGAAACCCCTTCCCCACACACTGGAACACATCCCCACACACTGAAGCACCTTCCCCACACACTGAAACCCCTTCTGCACACCGTGAAACCCTTCCCCACAAACTGAAACACCTTCCCCACACACTGAAACACCTTCCCCATACACTGGAACACCTTCCTCACACACACTGAAACCCCTTCCTCACACACTGAAACACCGTCCCCACCAACTGAAACACCTTCCTCACACTCTGAAACACATTCTACACACACGGAAACCCATCCCCACACACTGAAACTCCTTCCCCACACACTGAAACCCTTCCCCACACACTGAAATACATCCCCACACACTGAAACAAATCCCCACATACTGAAACTCCTTCCCAACACACAGAAACCAATTCTCCACACACTGAAACACCTTCCCCACACATTGAAATACCTTCCCCACACACTGAAACACCTTCCCCACACACTGACACCCCTTCCCCATACACCGAAACACATTCCCCACACACTGAAACAACTTCCCCACACACTGAAACCCATTCCCCACACACTGAAACCCCGTCCCCACACACTGTAACCCTTCGCCACAAACTGAAACACTTCCCCACAATCTAAAACCCCTTCCGCACACACTGATACCCCTTCCCCACACACTGAAACACTTCCCGACACACTGAAACCCCTACCCCACACACTGAAATCCCTTCCCCAAACACTGAAACCCTTCCCCACACACTGAAACTCTTCCCCACACACTGAAACCCCTTCCTCAAATACTGAAACCACTTCCCCACACACTGAAACACCTTCCCCACACACTGAAACCCCTTCCGCACACAGTTAAACAATTCCCCACACACGGAAACCCCTTCCCCACACACTGAAACCCTTCCCTACACACTGAATCCCCTTCCGCACACAATGAAACACCTTCCCCACACAATGAAACACCTTCCGCACACACTGAATCCCCTTCCCCACACACTGAAACCCCTTCCGCACACAATGAAACACCTTCCCTGCACAAAGTAACACATTCCCCACACACTGAAACACCTTCCGCACACACTGAAACCCCTTCCGCACACACTGAAACCCCTTCCCCACACACTAAATCCCCTTCCTCACACACTGAAACCCGTTCCGCACACACTGAAATCCCTTCCGCACACACTGAAACACATCTCAACACACTGAAACCCCTTCCCCACTCTCAGAAACACATCCCCACATACTGAAACCCCTTCCCCACACACTGAAACACATCCCCACACACTGAAACTCCTTCCTCACACACTGAAACCCCTTCCGCACACCGTGAAACCCTTCCCCACACACTGAAACCCCTTCCCCACACACTGAAACACATCCCCACACACAGAAACCCCTTCGTCACACACTGAAACCCCTTCCGCACACACTGAAACACCTTCCCCACACACTGAAGCCCATTCCCCGTACACTGAAACCCCTTCCGCACACACTGAAACCCCTTCCGCACACACTGAAACACCTTCCCCACACACTGAAACGCCTTCCTCACACTCTGAAACCCCTTCCCCACACACTGAAACCCCTTCCGCACACATCGAAACACCTTCCCCACACACTGAAACACCTTCCCCAAACAATGAAGCACCTTCCCCACACACTGAAACCCCTTCCGCACACAGTGAAACCCTTCCCCACACTCTTCAACCCCTCCCCCCCACACTGAAACTCCTTCCCCACACACTGAAAAACATCCCCACAATGAAACCCTTCCCCACACACTGAATCCCCTTCCCCATACACTGAAACACCTTCCCCCCACATTGAAACCCCTTCCCCACACACTGAAACCCTTCCCCACACTCTGAAACACCTTCCCCACACACTGAAACACATTCCCCACACACTGAAACCCATTTGCCACAAATTGAAACCCCTTCCCCACACCCTGAATCGCCTTCGCACACACAGAAACACATCCCCACACAGTGAAAACAATCCCCACACACTGAACCACATCCACACACACTGAAGCACATCCCCACGCACTGAAACACCTTCCCCACACACTGAAACCCCTTCCCCACACACTGTAACATATCCCCACACACTGATACCCCTTCCCCACACACTGACACACATCCCCACACACTGATACACCTTCCCCACACACTGAAACCCCTTCTGCACAAAGTGAAACCCTTCCCCACACACTGATACCCTTCGCCACACACTGAAAACCCTTCCCCACACACTGAAACAGCTTCCCCACACACTGAAACCCATCCCCACACACTGAAACCCATCCCCACACACTGCAACACATTCCCCACACACTGAAACCCTTCCCCACACACTGAAACACATCCTCACACACTGAAACACATCCCCACACACTGTAACACATTCCCAACACACTGAACCCATTCCACACACACTGAAACACCTTCCCCACACACTGAAACACCTACCCCATACACTGAAACACCTTCCCCAAACACTGAAACAAATTCCCCGCACTCTGAAACCCCTTCCCCACACACTGAAACCCCGTCCCCACACAGTGAAACACTTCCCCACACACTGAAACACTTCCCCACAAACTGAAACCCCTTCCCCACACACTGAAACCCCTTCCCCACACACTTAAACCCTTCCCCACACACTGAAAACCCTTCCCCACACACTTAAACCCCTTCCCCATACACTGAAACCCTTCCCCACACACTGATACCCCTTTCCCACATACTGAAACCCCTTCCCCACACACTGAAACACCATCTGCACACCGTGAAACCCTTCGCCACACACTGAAACCCCTTCCCCACACACTGAAACATCTTCCCCACACACTGAAACCCTTCCCCACACACTGAAACCCCTTCCCCACACACTGAAACCCTTCGCCACACACTGAAACCCCTTCTCCACACACTGAAACACCTTCCCCACACACTGAAACACCTTCCTCACACACACTGTAACCCCTTCCCGACATACGGAAACAGCTTCCCCACACACTGAAACACCTTCCCCACACACTGAAACACCTTCTGCACTCACTGAAACCCATCCCCACACACTGAAACCCATCCCTAAACACTGAAACTCCTTCCCCACACACTGAAACCCTACCCCACACACTGAAACACATCCCTACACACTGAATCCCCTTCCGCACACAATGAAACACCTTCCCCACACAATGAAACACCTTCCGCACACACTGAATCCCCTTCCCCACACACTGAAACCCCTTCCGCACACAATGAAACACCTTCCCTGCACAAAGTAACACATTCCCCACACACTGAAACACCTTCCGCACACACTGAAACCCCTTCCGCACACACTGAAACCCCTTCCCCACACACTAAATCCCCTTCCTCACACACTGAAACCCGTTCCGCACACACTGAAATCCCTTCCGCACACACTGAAACACATCTCAACACACTGAAACCCCTTCCCCACTCTCAGAAACACATCCCCACATACTGAAACCCCTTCCCCACACACTGAAACACATCCCCACACACTGAAACTCCTTCCTCACACACTGAAACCCCTTCCGCACACCGTGAAACCCTTCCCCACACACTGAAACCCCTTCCCCACACACTGAAACACATCCCCACACACAGAAACCCCTTCGTCACACACTGAAACCCCTTCCGCACACACTGAAACACCTTCCCCACACACTGAAGCCCATTCCCCGTACACTGAAACCCCTTCCGCACACACTGAAACCCCTTCCGCACACACTGAAACACCTTCCCCACACACTGAAACGCCTTCCTCACACTCTGAAACCCCTTCCCCACACACTGAAACCCCTTCCGCACACATCGAAACACCTTCCCCACACACTGAAACACCTTCCCCAAACAATGAAGCACCTTCCCCACACACTGAAACCCCTTCCGCACACAGTGAAACCCTTCCCCACACTCTTCAACCCCTCCCCCCCACACTGAAACTCCTTCCCCACACACTGAAAAACATCCCCACAATGAAACCCTTCCCCACACACTGAATCCCCTTCCCCATACACTGAAACACCTTCCCCCCACATTGAAACCCCTTCCCCACACACTGAAACCCTTCCCCACACTCTGAAACACCTTCCCCACACACTGAAACACATTCCCCACACACTGAAACCCATTTGCCACAAATTGAAACCCCTTCCCCACACCCTGAATCGCCTTCGCACACACAGAAACACATCCCCACACAGTGAAAACAATCCCCACACACTGAACCACATCCACACACACTGAAGCACATCCCCACGCACTGAAACACCTTCCCCACACACTGAAACCCCTTCCCCACACACTGTAACATATCCCCACACACTGATACCCCTTCCCCACACACTGACACACATCCCCACACACTGATACACCTTCCCCACACACTGAAACCCCTTCTGCACAAAGTGAAACCCTTCCCCACACACTGATACCCTTCGCCACACACTGAAAACCCTTCCCCACACACTGAAACAGCTTCCCCACACACTGAAACCCATCCCCACACACTGAAACCCATCCCCACACACTGCAACACATTCCCCACACACTGAAACCCTTCCCCACACACTGAAACACATCCTCACACACTGAAACACATCCCCACACACTGTAACACATTCCCAACACACTGAACCCATTCCACACACACTGAAACACCTTCCCCACACACTGAAACACCTACCCCATACACTGAAACACCTTCCCCAAACACTGAAACAAATTCCCCGCACTCTGAAACCCCTTCCCCACACACTGAAACCCCGTCCCCACACAGTGAAACACTTCCCCACACACTGAAACACTTCCCCACAAACTGAAACCCCTTCCCCACACACTGAAACCCCTTCCCCACACACTTAAACCCTTCCCCACACACTGAAAACCCTTCCCCACACACTTAAACCCCTTCCCCATACACTGAAACCCTTCCCCACACACTGATACCCCTTTCCCACATACTGAAACCCCTTCCCCACACACTGAAACACCATCTGCACACCGTGAAACCCTTCGCCACACACTGAAACCCCTTCCCCACACACTGAAACATCTTCCCCACACACTGAAACCCTTCCCCACACACTGAAACCCCTTCCCCACACACTGAAACCCTTCGCCACACACTGAAACCCCTTCTCCACACACTGAAACACCTTCCCCACACACTGAAACACCTTCCTCACACACACTGTAACCCCTTCCCGACATACGGAAACAGCTTCCCCACACACTGAAACACCTTCCCCACACACTGAAACACCTTCTGCACTCACTGAAACCCATCCCCACACACTGAAACCCATCCCTAAACACTGAAACTCCTTCCCCACACACTGAAACCCTACCCCACACACTGAAACACATCCCCACTCACTGAAACACATCCCCACACACTGAAACACCTTCCCAACATACTGAACCCATTCCGCACCCACGGAACCACCTTCCCCACACATTGAAATACCTTCCCCACACACTGAAACACCTTCCCCACACACTCAAACCCCTTCCACATACACTGAAACACCTTCCGCACACACTGAAACTATTTCCCCACACACTCAAACTCCTTCCCCACACACTGAAACCCTACCCCACACACTGAAACACATCCCCACACACTGAAACACATCCCCACACACAGAAACACCTTCCCAACACACTGAACCCATTCCGCACCCACTGAAACACCTTCCCCACACATTGAAATACCTTCCCCACACACTGAAACACCTTCCCCACACACTCAAACCCCTTCCCCACACACTGAAACCCCGTCCCCACGCACTGAAACCCTTCCCCACACACTGAAACCCCGTCCCCACACACTGAAACCCCGTCCCCACACACTGAAACCCTTCCCGCACGCTGAAACCCTTCCCCACACACTGAACCCCCTTCCCCACATACTGAAACAACTTCCCCACACACTGAAACACCTTCCCCACACACTGAAACCCGTTCCGCACACAGTTAAACAATTCCCCACACACTAAAACCCCTTCCCCACACACTGAAACCCCTTCCCTACACACTGAATCCCCTTCCGCACACAATGAGACACCTTCCCCACACAATGAAACACCTTCCCCACACACTGATTACCCTTCCCCACACACTGAAACCCCTTCCGCACAAAATGAAACACCTTCCCTACACATTGAAAACCCTTCCGCACACACTGAAAGACCTTCCGCACACACTGTAACACATTCCGCCCACACTGAAAAACCTTCCAAACAAACTGAAACCACTTCCCCACACACTGAAACCCCTTCCTCACACACTGAAAAACCACCACCACACACTGAAACCACTTCCCCACACACTGAAACCCCTTCCGCCCACAGTGAAACCCTTCCCCACACACTGAAACCCCTTCCCCACACACTGAAACACATCCACACACACTGAAACCCCTTTCCCACACACTGAAACACATCCCCACACACTGAAACCCCTTCCCCACACACCAAAACACATCCCCGCACACAGAAACCCCTTCCGCACACACTGAACCCCCTTCCGCACACACTGAAACACCTTCACCACTCACTGTAACCCCGTTCCCACACACTGAAACCCGTTCCGCGCACACTGAAACCCCTTCCGCACACACTGAAACACCTTCCCCACACACTGAAACCCCTTCCCCACACACTGAAACCCCTTCTGCACACACTGAATCACCTTCCCCACACACTGAAACACCTTCCCCACACACTGAAACCCCTTCCCCACACACTGAAACCCCTTCCCCACACAGTGAAACCCTTCCCCACACAATTCTACCCCTTCCCCACACATTGAAACACCTCCCCCACACACTGAAAAACATCCCCACGCACTGAAACCCTTCCACACACACTGCAACCCCTTCCCCATACACTGAAATCCCTTCCCCCCACATTGAAACACCTTCCCCACACACTGAAACCCCTTCCCCACACACTGAAACACCTTCCATACACATTGAAAACCCTTCCGCACACACTGAAACAACTTCTGCACACACTGAAACACCTTCCAAACAAACTGAAACCACTTCCCCACACACTGAAACCCCTTCCTCACACACTGAAACCCCTTCCGCACACACTGAAACACCCTCACCACACACTGAAACCACTTCCCCACACACTGAAACCCCTTCCGCCCACAGTGAAACCCTTCCCCACACACTGAAACCCCTTCCCCACACACTGAAACACATCCACACACACTGAAACCCATTCCCCACACACTGAAACACATCCCCACACACTGACACCCCTTCCCCACACACCAAAACACATCCCCACACACTGAAACACCTTCCCCACACACTGAAACCCGTTCTGCACACCGTGAATCCCTTCCCCACACACTGAAACCCCTTCCCCACACACTGAAACACATCCCAGCTCACAGAAACCCCTTCCCCACACACTGAACCCCCTTCCGCACACACTGAAACACCTTCACCACACACTGAAACCCCTTCCGCACACACTGAAACACCTTCCCCACACACTGAAACCCCCTCCCCACACACTGAAACCCCTTCCGCACACACTGAATCACCTTCCCCACACACTGAAACACCTTCCCCACACAAGGAAACCCCTTCCCCACACACTGAAATCCCTTCCGCACACAGTGAAACCCTTCCCCACACACTTCAACCCCTTCCCCACAAACTGAAACCCCTTCCCCACAAACTGAAAAACATCCCGACACACTGAAACCCTTCCCCACACACTGAAACCCCTTCCCCAAAAACTGAAACCCCTTCCCCCCACATTGAAACCCCTTCCCCGCACACTGAAACCATTCCCCACACTCTGTAACCACTTCCCCACACACTGAAACCCCTTCCGCACACACTGAAACCCATCCCCACACTCTGAAACACCTTCCCCAGACACTGAAACACCTTCCTCTCACACACTGAAACCCCTTCCCCACACACTGAAACACCTTCCCCAGACACTGAAACAGCTTCCCCACACACTGAAACACCTTCTGCAAACACTGAAACCCATCCCCACATTTTGAAACCCATCCCCACACACTGAAACCCCTTCCCCACACACTTATACCCTTCCCCATACACTGAAACCCTTCCCCCCATACTGAAACCCCTTCCGCACACTCTGAAACACCTTCCCCACACACTGAAACCCCTTTCCCACACACTGAAACACCTTCCCCACACACTGAAACACCTTGCCCACACACTGAAACCCCATCCCCACCCACTGAAACACATCCCCACACACTGAAACACATTCCCCACACACTGAAACCCCTTCCCCACACACTGAAACGCCTTCCCCACACACTGAAACCCCTTCCGCACACACTGAAACACCTTCCCCACACACTGAAACCCCTTCCCCACACACTGAAACCCTTCCGCACAAACCGAAACACCTTCCCCACACACTGAAACTCCTTCCCCACACACTGAAGCCCCTTCCGCACACAGTGAAACCCTTCCCCACACACTGAAACACCTTCCCCACACACTGAAACACATCCCCACACACTGAAACCCCTTCCCCAAACACTGAAACACATCCCCACACACTGAAACCCCTTCCACACACATTAAAACACCTTCCCCACACAGTGAAATACCTTCCCCACACACTGAAACCCCTTCCCCACACACAGAAACCCCTTCCGCACACAATGAAATCCCTTCCCCACACACTGAAACCCCTTCCCCTCACACTGAAACACCTTCTGCACACACTGAAACACCTTCCGCACACATTGAAACACCTTCCCCACACACTGAAACACCTTCCCCACACACTGAAACCCCTTCCTTACACACTGAAACCCCTTCCGCACACACTGAATCACCTTCCCCACACACTGAAACACCTTCCCCACACACTGAAACCCCTTCCCCACACACTGAAACCCCTTCCCCACACAGTGAAACCCTTCCCCACACACTTCTACACCTTCCCCACACACTGAAACACCTCCCCCACACACTGAAAAACATCCCCACGCACTGAAACCCTTCCACACACACTGCAACCCCTTCCCCATACACTGAAACCCCTTCCCCCCACATTGAAACACCTTCCCCACACACTGAAACCCCTTCCCCACACACTGAAACCCCTTCTCTACACACTGAATCCCCTTCCGCACACAAAGAAACACCTTCCCCACACAATGAAACACCTTCCCCACAAACTGAATCCACTTCCCAACACACTGAAACCCCTTCCGCACACAATGAAACACCTTCCCCACACACTGAAACCCCTTCCGCACACACTGAAACACCTTCCCCCCACACTGAATCACCTTTCCCAGACACTGAAACACCTTCCCCACACACTGAAACCCCTTCCGCACACACTGAAACCCCTTCCCCACACACTGAAACCATTCCCCACACACTGGAACACCTTCCCCACACACTGAAACACCTTACCCACACACTGAAACCCCATTCACACACACTGAAACACATCCCCCACACACTGAAACCCTACCCCACACAATGAAACACCTTCCCCACACACTGAAACCCCTTCCCCACACACTGAAACATATCCCCACACACTGAAACCCTTCCCCACACACTGAAACCTCATCCCCACACACTGAAACCCCTACCGTACACACTGAAACACCTTCCCCACACACTGAAACATCTTTCCCAGACACTGAAACACCTTCTCCACACACTGAAACCCCTTCCGCACACACTGAAACACCTTCTCCACACACTGAATCACCTTTCCCAGACACTGAAACACCTTCCCCACACACTGAAACCCCTTCCGCACACACTGAAACCCCTTCCCCACTCACTGAAACCATTCCCCACACACTGAAACACCTTGCCCACACACTGAAACACTTCCCCACACACTGAAACACCTTCCCCACACACAGAAACCCCTTTCCCACACACTGAAACAACTTCCCCACACACTGAAACACCTTACCCACACACTGAAACCCCATTCACACACACTGAAACACATCCCCCACACACTGAAACCCTACCCCACACAATGAAACTCCTTCCCCACACACTGAAACCCCTTCCCCACACACTGAAACCCATCCCCACACACTGAAACCCTTCCCCACACACTGAAACCTCATCCCCACACACTGAAACCCCTACCGTACACACTGAAACCACTTCCCCACTCACTGAAACCCATCCCCACACTCTGAAACACCTTCCCCACACACTGAAACCCATCCCCACACACTTAAACACTTCCCCACACACTGAAACCTCTTCCCCACAAACTGAAACCCTTCCCCACGCACAGAAACCCATCCCCACACACTGAATCCTCTTCGCCACATACTGAAACCCCTTCCCCACATACTGAAACTCATCCCCGCACACTGAAACCTCTTCCCCACACACAGAAACCTCTTCCCCACACACAGAAACCCCTTCCCCACACACTGAAACCTCTTCCCCACACACTGAAACCTCTTCCCCACACACTGAAACCACTTCTCCACAGACAGAAACCCCTTCCCCACACACTGAAACCCCTTCCCCACACACTGAAACCTCTTCCCCACAGACTGAAAGCCCTCCCCCACACACTGAAACCTCTTCCCCACACACTGAAACATCTTCCCCACACACTGAAACACCTTCCCCACACACTGAAATCCCTTCCCCACACACTGAAACCCATCCCCACTCACTGAAACCTCTTCCCCACACACTGAAACCCCTTCCCTACACACTGAAAGCCATCCCCATACACTGAAACCCATCCCCACACACAGAAACCTCATCCCCACACACTGAAACCCCTTCCCTACACACTGAAACCCCTTCCTCACACACTGAAACCCATCCCCACACACTGAAACCCCTTCCCCACACACAGAAACTCATCCCCACACACTGAAACACAACCCCACACACTGAAACCTCTTCGCCACAGACTGAAACCCTTCCTCACACACTGAAACCTCTTCCCCACACACTGAAACCGCTTCCCCACGCAGTGAAACCTCTTACACACACACAGAAACCTCTTCCCCAAACACTGAAACCTCTTCCCCACACACTGAAACCTCTTCCCCACACACTGAAACCCCTTCCCCGCACACTGAAACCTCCTCCCAAAAACTGAATCCCCTTTACCACACACTGAAACCCATCCCCACACACTGAAATCTCTTCCCCACACACTGAAACCCCTTCCCCACACACTGAAACCCCTTCCCCAGACACTAAAACACATCCCCACACACTGAAACCTCTTCCCCACACACTGAAACCCCTTCCCCACACACTGAAATCCATCCCCACACACTGAAACCCATCCACACACACTGAAACCTCTTCCCCACACACTGAAACCCCTTCCCCACGCACTGAAACCGATTCCACACACAGTGAAACAACTTCCCCACGCACTGAAACCTCTTCCCCACGAACTGAAACTCCTTCCCCACGAACTGAATCCTCTTCCACACATACTGAAACATCTTCCCCACACACTGAAACACCTCCCACACACAGTGAAATCTCTTCGCCACGCACTGAAACCTCTTCCCCACACACTGAAACTCCTTCCCCACGCACTGAGTCCTCTTCCACACACACTGAAACCTCTTCCCCACACACTGAAACCTCTTCCCACACACTGAAACCCATCCCCATTCACAGAAACCACCTCCCCACACACTGAATCCCCTTCACCACAGAATGAAATCCCTTCCCCACACACTGAAATCCCTTCCCCACACACTGAAACCCCTTCCCCACTTACTGAAACCCCTTCCCCACACACTGAAACCCTTCCCCACACACTGAAACCTCATCCCCACACACTGAAACCCCTACCGTACTCACTGAAACTACTTCCCCACACACTGAAACCCATCCCCACACACTGAAACACCTTCCCCACACACTGAAACCCATCCCCACACACTTAAACACTTCCCCACACACTGAAACCTCTTCCCCACAAACTGAAACCCTTCCCCACGCACAGAAACCCATCCCCACACACTGAATCCTCTTCGCCACATACTGAAACCCCTTCCCCACATACTGAAACTCATCCCCGCACACTGAAACCTCTTCCCCACACACAGAAACCTCTTCCCCACACACCGAAACCCCTTCCCCACACACTGAAACCTCTTCCCCACACACTGAAACCTCTTCCCCACACACTGAAACCACTTCTCCACAGACAGAAACCCCTTCCCCACACACTGAAACCCCTTCCCCACACACTGAAACCTCTTCCCCACAGACTGAAAGCCCTCCCCCACACACTGAAACCTCTTCCCCACACACTGAAACATCTTCCCCACACACTGAAACACCTTCCCCACACACTGAAACCCCTTCCCCACAAACTGAAACCCATCCCCACTCACTGAAACCTCTTCCCCACACACTGAAACCCCTTCCCCACACACTGAAAGCCATCCCCATACACTGAAACCCATCCCCACACACAGAAACATCATCCCCACACACTGAAACCCCTTCCCTACACACTGAAACCCCTTCCTCACACACTGAAACCCATCCCCACACACTGAAACCCCTTCCCCACACACTGAAACCTCTTCCCCACACACTGAAACCGCTTCCCCACGCAGTGAAACCTCTTACACACACACAGAAACCTCTTCCCCAAACACTGAAACCTCTTCCCCACACACTGAAACCTCTTCCCCACACACTGAAACCCCTTCCCCGCACACTGAAACCTCCTCCCAAAAACTGAATCCCCTTCACCACCCACTGAAACCCATCCCCACACACTGAAATCTCTTCCCCACACACTGAAACCCCTTCCCCACACACTGAAACCCCTTCCCCAGACACTAAAACACATCCCCACACACACACTGAAACCTCTTCCCCACACACTGAAACCCCTTCCCCACACACTGAAATCCATCCCCACACACTGAAACCCATCCACACACACTGAAACCTCTTCCCCACACACTGAAACGCCTTCCCCACGCACTGAAACCGATTCCACACACAGTGAAACATCTTCCCCACGCACTGAAACCTCTTCCCCACGAACTGAAACTCCTTCCCCACGAACTGAATCCTCTTCCACACATACTGAAACATCTTCCCCACACACTGAAACACCTCCCACACACAGTGAAATCTCTTCGCCACGCACTGAAACCTCTTCCCCACACACTGAAACTCCTTCCCCACGCACTGAGTCCTCTTCCACACACACTGAAACCTCTTCCCCACACACTGAAACCTCTTCCCACACACTGAAACCCATCCCCATTCACAGAAACCACCTCCCCACACACTGAATCCCCTTCACCACAGAATGAAATCCCTTCCCCACACACTGAAATCCCTTCCCCACACACTGAAACCCCTTCCCCACTTACTGAAACCCCTTCCCCACACACTAAAACCTATCCCCACACAATGAAACCTCTTCCCCACACACTGTAACCCTTCCCCACACACCGAAACACTTCCCCACAAACTGAAACCCCTACCCCACACACTGAAACCCCTTCCCCACACACTTACAAACCTTCCCCACATACTGAAACCCCTTCCCCACACACTGAAACACCTTCCCCACAAACTGAAATCACTTCCGCACACAGTTAAACAATTCCACACACACTGAAACCCCATCCCCACACACTGATACCCCTTCCCTATACACTGAATCCCCTTCCGCACACAATGAAGCACCTTCCCCACACACTGAAATACCTTCCCCACACACTGAAA
This sequence comes from Heterodontus francisci, assembly GCF_036365525.1. Classification (NCBI taxonomy): domain Eukaryota; kingdom Metazoa; phylum Chordata; class Chondrichthyes; order Heterodontiformes; family Heterodontidae; genus Heterodontus; species Heterodontus francisci. The sequence goes on along the minus strand of NC_090392.1, from coordinate 21,412,731 downwards.
CCCCATCCCCACAAACTGAAACCACTTACCCACACACTGAAACCCCTTCCCCACACAATGAAACACATACCCACACAGTGAAACATCTTCCCCACACACTGAAACCCCTTCCGAACACACTGAAACCCTTCCCGACACACTAAAACCCCTTCCCCACAGACTGAAACCCCTACCCCACACACTGAAACCCTTCCTCACACATTGAAACCCTTACGCACACACTGAAACCCCATCCCCACATACTGAAACACCTTCTCCACACACTGAACCACCTTCCCCACACACTGAAACCCCTTCCGCACACAGTTAAACAATTCCCCACACACTGAAACCCCTTCCCCACACACTGTAACCCCTTCCCCACACACTGAATCCCCTTCCGCACACAATGAAACACCTTCCCCACACAATGAAACACCTTCCCCACACACTGAATCCCCTTCCCCACACACTGAAACCCCTTCCGCACACAATGAAACACCTTCCCTACAAACTGAAACCCCTTCCCCACACACTGAAACACCTTCCGCACACACTGAAATCCCTTCCGCAGACAGTGAGACCCTTCCCCACACACTGAAACCCATTCCCCACACACTTAAACACATCCCCACACACTGAAACCCTTCCTGACACACTGCAACCCCTTCTGCACACTCTGAAATATCTTGCCCACACACTGAAATACCTTCCCCAGGCACTGAAACACCTTCCCCACACACTGAAACCACTTCCCCTCACACTGAAACACCTTCCCGACACACTGAAACAACTTCTCCACACACTGAAACCCCTTCCCCACACACTGAAACACTGCCCCACACACTGAAACACCTTCCCCACACACTGAAACACCTTCCCCACACACTGAAACCCCTTCCGGACACAGTTAAATAATTCCCCACACACTGAAACCCCATCCCCACACAGAAACCCCTTCCCCACACACTAAAACCCCTTCCCCAAACAATGAAACACCTCCCCACACACTGAAACACCTTCCCCACACACTGAAACCCATCCCCATACACTGAAACACCATCCCCACACACAAAAACCCATCCCCACACACTGAAAAACCTACCCCACACACTGAAACCCTTCCCCACACACTGAAACACATCCCCACACACTGAAGCGCATCCGCACGCACTGAAACACCTTCCCCACACACAGAAACCCCTTCCCCACACACTGAAACACCTTCCCCACAAACAGAAACCCCTTCCCCACACACTAAAACCCCTTCCCCAAACAATGAAACACCTCCCCACACACTGAAACACCTTCCCCACACACTGAAACCCATCCCCATACACTGAAACACCATCCCCACACACAAAAACCCATCCCCACACACTGAAAAACCTACCCCACACACTGAAACCCTTCCCCACACACTGAAACTCATCCCCACACACTGAAGCGCATCCGCACGCACTGAAACACCTTCCCCACACACAGAAACCCCTTCCCCACACACTGAAACACCTTCCCCACAAACTGAAATCCCTTCCTCACACATTGAAACCATTCCCCACACTGAGAAACCCCTCCCAACCCACTGAAAAAGCTTCCCCACACACTGAAACCCCTTCCTCACACACTGAAACCCCTTCCTCACAAACTGAAACCCCTTCCATACACACTGAAACACCTTCCCCACACACTGAAACCACTTCCCCGCACACTGAAACCCCTTCCGCAAACAGTGATACCCTTGCCCACACACTGAAACCTCTTCCCCTCACACTGGAACCCTTCCCCACACACTGAAACCCCTTCCGCACACTCTGAAACACCTTCCCCACACACTGAAATACCTTCCCCACGCACTGAAACACCTTCCCCACACACTGAAACAACTTCCCCACATACTGAAACCCCTTCCCCACTCACTGAAACCCCGTCCCCACACACTGAAAGCTCTTCCCCTCACACTGAAACACCTGCCCTACACACTGAAACAACTTCTCCACACACTGAAACCCCTTCCCCACACACTGAAACACTTCCCCACACACTGAAACACCTTCCCCACACACTGTAACCCTTCCCCACACACTGAAACCCCTTCTCCACATACATAAACTCCTTCCCCACACACTGAAACACCTTCTCCACACACTGAAACCCCTTCCGGACACAGTTAATCAATTTCCCACACACTGAAACCCCATCCCTACACAGTGAAACCCCTTCCCCACACACTAAAACCCCTTCCCCAAACAATGAAACACATCCCCACACACAAAAACCCATCCCCACACACTGAAACACATCCCCACACACTGATGCACATCCGCACGCACTGAAACACCTTCCCAACACACTGAAACCCCTTCCCCACACACTGAAACACCTTCCCCACAAACTGAAATCCCATCCTCACACATTGAAACCATTCCCCACACTGTGAATCCCCTCCCAGCCCACTGAAAAACCTTCCCCACACACTGAAACCCCTTCCCCACACACTGAAACCCCGCCCCCACCCACTGTACCCCTTCCCCACACACTGAAACACTTCCCCACAAACTGAAACCCCTTCCCCACACACTGAAACCCCTTCCCCACACACTGAAACCCCTCCCCACACACTGGAACCCCTTCCCCACACACTGAAACCCCTTCCCCACATCCTGAAACCCCTTCCCCACACACTGAAACCCCTTCCCCACACACTGAAACCACTTCCACACACAGTTAAACAATTCCCCACACACTGAAACCCCATCCCCACACACTGAAACCCCTTCCCTATGCACTGAATCCCCTTCCGCACACAATGAAACACCTTCCCCACACAATGAAACCCCTTCCCCACACACTGAAAAACCTTCCCCACACACTGAAAGCCCTTCCGCACACACTGAAACCCCATCCCCACTCACTAAACCCCTTTCCCACACACTGAAAACCCTTCCCCACACAAAGAAACACATCCCCACACACTGAAACAGCTTCCCCACTCACTGAAACACCTTCCGAACACACTGAAACCCATCCCCACACACTGGAACCCTTCCCCACACACTGAAACCCCTTCCGCACACTCTGAAACACCTTCCCCACACACTGAAATACCTTCCCCACGCACTGAAACACCTTCCCCACACACTGAAACAACTTCCCCACATACTGAAACACCTTCCCCACACACTGGAACCCCGTCCCCACACACTGAAACCTCTTCCCCTCACACTGAAAAACCTTCCCTACACACTGAAACAACTTCTCCACACACTGAAACCCATACCCCACACACTGAAACACTTCCCCACATACTGAAACACCTTCCCCACACACTGAAACCCTTTCCCACACACTGAAACCCCTTCTCCACATACTTAAACTCCTTCCCCACACACTGAAACACCTTCCCCACACACTGAAACCCCTTCCGGACACAGTTAAACAATTCCCCACACACTGAAACCCCATCCCCACACACTGAAACCCCTTCCCCACACGCTAAAACCCCTTCCCCAAACAATGAAACAAATCCCCACACACTGAAACACCTTCCCCACACACTGAAACCCATCCCCACACACTGAAACACCATCCCCACACACAAAAACCCATCCCCACACACTGAAACACCTACCCCACAAACTGAAACCCTTCCCCACACACTGAAACACATCCCCACACACTGAAGCACATCCGCACGCACTGAAACACCTTCCCAACACACTGAAACCCCTTCCCCACACACTGAAACACCTTCCCCACAAACTGAAATCCCTTCCTCACACATTGAAACCCCTTCCGTACACACTGAAACACCTTCCCCACACACTGAAACCACTTCCCCACACAATGAAACCCCTTCCGCAAACAGTGATACCCTTCCCCACACACTGAAAACTCTTCCCCTCTCACTGAAACACATCCCCACACACTGTAACCCCTTCGCCACACGCTGTCACACATCCGCACACACTGAAATACCTTCCCCAAACACTGAAACAAATCCCCACACACTGAAGCACCTTCCCCACACACTGAAACCCCTTCTGCACACCGTGAAACCCTTCCCCACGCACTGAAACCCCTTCCCCACGCAATGAAACCCCTTCCCCACACACTGAAACACCTTCGCCACACACTGAAACCCTTCCCCACAAACTGAAACCCCATCCCCACCCACTGAAACCCCTTCCCTATACACTGAACCCCGTTCCGCACACAATGAAACACCTTCCCCACACAATGAAACCCCTTCTCCACACACAGAAAAACCTTCCCCACACACTGAAAGCCCTTCCGCACACACTGAAACCCATCCCCACACACTGAAACCCCATCCTCACACACTGAAACCCTTTACCCACACACTGAAAACCCTTCTCCACACAATGAAACACATCCCCACACACTGAAACACCTTCCCCACTCACTGAAACCACTTCCGAACACACTGAAACCCATCCCCACACACTGAAACCCTTCCCCACACACTGAAACCCCTTCCGCACACTCTGAAACACCTTCCCCACACACTGAAATACCTTCCCCACGCACTGAAACACCTTCCCCACACACTGAAACAACTTCCCCACATACTGAAACCCCTGCCCCACACACTGAAACCCCGTCCCCACACACTGAAACCACTTCCCCTCACACTGAACCACCTTCCCTACACACTGAAACAACTTCTCCACACACTGAAACCCCTTCCCCACACACTGAAACACTTCCCCACACACTGAAACACCTTCCCCACACACTGAATCCTTCGCCACACACTGAAACCCCTTCTCCACATACTTAAACTCCTTCGCCACACACTGAAACACCTTCCCCACCCACTGAAACCCCTTCCGGACACAGTTAAACAATTCCCCACACACTGAAACCCCATCCCCACACACTGAAACCCCTTCCCCATACACTAAAACCCCTTCCCCAAACAATGAAACACATCCCCACACACTGAAACACCTTCCCTCACACTGAAACCCATCCCCACATTCTGAAACACATCCCCACACACTGAAACACATCCCCACAGACGGAAACACCTTCCCCACACACTGAAGCCCATTCCCCACACACAGAAACACCTTCCCCACACACTGAAACACCTTCCCCACACACTGAAACAACTTCCCCACACACTGAAACCCCTTCCCCTCACACTGAAACCCCGTCCCCACACACTGAAACCCCTTCCCCACACACTGAAACACCTTCCCCAAACACTGAAACAACTTCCCCACACACTGAAACCCCTTCCCCACACAATGAAACACTTCCCCACACACCGAAACCCCTTCCCCACTAACTGAAACCCCTTCCCCAGACACTGAAATCCCTTCCCCGCACATCAAAACCCTTCCCCACAAACTGAAACCCCTTCCCCACACACTGAAACCCATTCCCCACACACTGAAACCCTTCCCCACACACTGAAACCCCTTCCCCAAATACTGAAAACCCTTCCCCACACACAGAAACACCTTCGCCACACACTGAAACACCTTCCGCACACAGTTAAACAATTCCCCACACACTGAAGCCACTTCCCCACACACTGAAACCCCTTCCCTACACACTGAATCCCATTCTGCACACAATGAAACACCGTCCCCACACAATGAAACAACTTCCCCACACACAGAATCGCCTTCCCCACACACTGAAACCCCTTCCGCACACAATGAAACAGTATCCCCACACACTGAAACCACTTCCCCACGCATCGAAACAACTTCCTCACACACTGAATCCCATTCCGCAGACACTGAAACAACTTCCCAACACACTGAAACGCCTTCCCCACACACTGAAAACACTTCCCCACACACTGAAACCCCTTCCGCACATACTGAAACACATCCCCACACACTGAAACCCCATTCCCACACACTGAAACACATCCCCACACACTGAAATCCCTTCCCCACACACTGAAACACATCCCCACACACTGAAACACCTTCCCCACACACTGAAACCTCGTCCCCACACACTGTAACCCTTCCCCACATACTGAAACACCTTCCCCACACACTGAAACCCTTCCCCACACACTGAAACCCATTCCCCACACACTGAAACCCCTTCCCCACACACTGAAACCCTTCAGCACACACTGAAACCCTTCCCCACACACTGAATCCCCTTCCCCACATACTGAAGCCCCTACACCACACAGTGAAACACCTTCCCCACACACAGACACCACTTCCGCACACAGTGAAACAATTCCCCACACACTGAAACACATTCTGCACACACTGAAACCCATCCCCACACACTGAAACCCATCCCCACACACAGAAACACCTTCCCCACACACTGAAACCCTTCCCCACACACTGAAACCCTTCCCCACACACTGAAACACATCCCCACACACTGAAACACCTTCCCAACACACTGAAACCCATTCCCCACACACTGAAACGCCTTCCCCACACATTGAATTACCTTCCCCACTCTCTGTTACAACTTCCCCACACATTGAAACCCCTTCCCCACACACTGAAACACCTTCCGCACACACTGAAACAACGTCCCCACACACTGAAACCCTACCCCATACACTGAAACCCCGTCCCCACACACTGAAACCTTTCCCCACACACTGAAAACCTTCCGCACACACTGAAACCCCTTCCGCACACACTGAAACACCTTCCCAGCACACTGAAACCACTTCCCCACACACTGAAACCCCTTCCGCACACACTGAAACACCTTCCCCACACAATGAAACCACTTTCCCACACACTGAAACCCGTTCCGCACAAAGTGAAACCCTTCCCCACACACTGAAACCTCGTCCCCACACACTGTAACCCTTCCCAAACACTGAAACACCTTCCCCACACACTGAAACCCTTCCCCACACACTGAAACCCATTCCCCACACACTGAAACGCCTTCCCCACACACTGAAACCCTTCACCACACACTGAAACCCTTCCCCACACACTGAATCCCCTTCCCCACATACTGAAACCCCTACACCACACAGTGAAACACCTTATCCACACACTGAAACCACTTCTGCATACAGTTAAACAATTCCCCACACACTGAAACACCTTCTGCAAACACTGAAATCCATCCCCACACACTGAAACCCATCTCCACACACAGAAACACCTTCCCCACACACTGAAACCCTTCCCCACACACTGAAACCCTACCCCACACACTGAAACACATCCCCACACACTGAAACACCTTCCCAACACACTGAAACCCATTCCCCACACATTGAATTACCTTCCCCACACTCTGTTACAACTTCCCCACACATTGAAACCCCTTCCCCACACACTGAAACACCTTCCGCACACACTGAAACAACGTCCCCACACACTGAAACCCCTTCCCCACACACTGAAACCCCGTCCCCACACACTGCAACCCTTCCCCACACACTGAAACACCTTCCCCACACACTGAAACCCATCCCCACACACTGAAACCCCATCCTCACACACTGAAACCCTTTACCCACACACTGAAAACCCTTCCCCACACAATGAAACACATCCCCACACACTGAAACACCTTCCCCACTCACTGAAACCACTTCCGAACACACTGAAACCCATCCCCACACACTGAAACCCTTCCCCACACACTGAAACCCCTTCCGCACACTCTGAAACACCTTCCCCACACACTGAAATACCTTCCCCACACACTGAAACACCTTCCCCACACACTGAAACCCCTTCCCCACACAATGAAACCCCTTCCCCACACACTGAAACCACTTCCCCTCACACTGAAACACCTTCCCTACACACTGAAACAACTTCTCCACACACTGAAACCCCTTCGCCACACACTGAAACACTTCCCCACTCACTGAAACACCTTCCCCACACACTGAATCCTTCGCCACACACTGAAACCCCTTCTCCACATACTTAAACTCCTTCGCCACACACTGAAACACCTTCCCCACCCACTGAAACCCCTTCCGGACACAGTTAAACAATTCCCCACACACTGAAACCCCATCCCCACACACTGAAACACCTTCCCCACACACTAAAACCCCTTCCCCGAGCAATGAAACACATCCCCACACACTGAAACACCTTCCCTCACACTGAAACCCATCCCCACATTCTGAAACACCTTCCCCACACACTGAAGCCCATTCCCCACACACAGAAACACCTTCCCCACACACTGAAACACCTTCCCCACACACTGAAACAACTTCCCCACACACTGAAACCCCTTCCCCTCACACTGAAACCCCGTCCCCACACACTGAAACCCCTTCCCCACACACTGAAACACCTTCCCCAAACACTGAAACAACTTCCCCACACACTGAAACCCCTTCCCCACACACTGAAACACTTCCCCACACACCGAAACCCCTTCCCCACTAACTGAAACCCCTTCCCCAGACACTGAAATCCCTTCCCCGCACATCAAAACCCTTCCCCACAAACTGAAACCCCTTCCCCACACACTGAAACCCCTTCCCCACACACTGAAACCCTTCCCCACAGACTGAAACCCCTTCCCCACATACTGAAAACCCTTCCCCACACACAGAAACACCTTCGCCACACACTGAAACCCCTTCCGCACACAGTTAAACAATTCCCCACACACTGAAACCCCTTCCCCAGACACTGAAACCCCTTCCCTACACACTGAATCCCATTCTGCACACAATGAAACACCGTCCCCACACAATGAAACAACTTCCCCACACAGAGAATCGCCTTCCCCACACACTGAAACCCCTTCCGCACACTATGAAACAGTATCCCCACACACTGAAACCACTTCCCCACGCATCGAAACAACTTCCGCACACACTGAATCCCATTCCGCAGACACTGAAACAACTTCCCAACACACTGAAACGCCTTCCCCACACACTGAAACCACTTCCCCACACACTGAAACCCCTTCCGCACATACTGAAACACATCCCCACACACTGAAACCCCATTCCCACACACTGAAACACATCCCCACACACTGAAATCCCTTCCCCACACACTGAAACACATCCCCACACACTGAAACACCTTCCCCACACACTGAAACCTCGTCCCCACACACTGTAACCCTTCCCCACACACTGAAACACATTCCCCACACACTGAAACCCTTCCCCACACACTGAAACCCATTCCCCACACACTGAAACCCCTTCCCCACACACTGAAACCCTTCACCACACACTAAAACCCTTCCCCACACACTGAATCCCCTTCCCCACATACTGAAACCCCTACACCACACAGTGAAACACCTTCCCCACACACAGACACCAATTCCGCACACAGTGAAACAATTCCCCACACACTGAAACACCTTCTGCACACACTGAAACCCATCCCCACACACTGAAACCATCCCCACACACAGAAACACCTTCCCCACACACTGAAACCCTTCCCCACACACTGAAACCCTTCCCCACACACTGAAACACATCCCCACACACTGAAACACCTTCCCAACACACTGAAACCAATTCCCCACACACTGAAACGCCTTCCCCACACATTGAATTACCTTCCCCACACTCTGTTACAACTTCCCCACACATTGAAACCCCTTCCCCACACACTGAAACACCTTCCACACACACTGAAACAACGTCCCCACACACTGAAACCCCTTCCCCACACACTGAAACCCCGTCCCCACACACTGAAACCTTTCCCCACACACTGAAACACTTCCCCACAAACTGAAACCCCATCCCCACACACTGAAACCCCTTCCCCACACACTGAAACCCTTCCCCACACACTGAAACCCCTTCCCCACACTGAAACCCTTCCCCACACACTGAAACCCTACCCCACACACTGAAACCTCTTCCCCACATACTGAAACCCCTTCCCCACACACTGAAACACCTTCCGCACACGCTGAAACTCCTTCCGCACAAACTGAAACACCTTCCCAGCACACTGAAACCACTTCCCCACACACTGAAACCCCTTCCGCACACACTGAAACACCTTCCCCACACAATGAAACCACTTTCCCACACACTGAAACCCGTTCCGCACAAAGTGAAACCCTTCCGCACACACTGAAACACCTTCCCAGCACACTGAAACCACTTCCCCACACACTGTAACCCTTCCCCAAACACTGAAACACCTTCCCCACTCACTGAAACCCTTCCCCACACACTGAAACCCATTCCCCACACACTGAAACCCCTTCCCCACACACTGAAACCCTTCACTACACACTGAAACCCTTCCCCACACACTGAATCCCCTTCCCCACATACTGAAACCTATACACCACACAGTGAAACACCTTTCCCACACACTGAAACCAGTTCTGCATACAGTTAAACAATTCCCCACACACTGAAACACCTTCTGCACACACTGAAATCCATCCCCACACACTGAAACCCATCTCCACAAACAGAAACACCTTCCCCACACACTGAAACCCTTCCCCACACACTGAAACCCTTCCCCACACACTGAAACACATCCCCACACACTGAAACACCTTCCCAACACACTGAAACCCATTCCCCACACATTGAATTACCTTCCCCACACTCTGTTACAACTTCCCCACACATTGAAACCCCTTCCCCACACACTGAAACACCTTCCGCACACACTGCAACCCTTCCCCACACATTGAAACACCTTCCCCACACACTGAAACCCCTTCCGGACACAGTTAAACAATTCCCCACACACTGAAACCCCATCCCCACACACTGAAACCCCTTCCCCACACATTAAATCCCCTTCCCCAAACAATGAAACACATCCCCACACACTGAAACACCTTCCCTCACACTGAAACCCATCCCCACACACTGAAACACATCCCCACACACTGAAACACATCCCCACAGACGGAAACACCTTCCCCACACACTGAAACCCATTCCCCACACACAGAAACACCTTCCCCAGACACTGAAACACCTTCCCCACACACTGAAACAACATCCCCACACACTGAAACCCTTCCCCTCACACTGAAAACCCGTCCCCACAAACTGAAACCCCTTCCCCACACACTGAAACACCTTCCCCAAACACTGAAACAACTTCCCCACACACTGAAACCCATTCCCCACACACTGAAACACTTCCCCACACACTGAAACCCCTTCCCCACAAACTGAACCCCCTTCCCCAGACACTGAAATCCCTTCCCCGCACATCAAAACCCTTCCCCACAAACTGAAACCCCTTCCCCACACACTGAAACCCCTTCCCCACACACTGAAACCCTTCCCCACACACTGAAACCCCTTCCCCACATACTGAAAACCCTTCCCCACACACAGAAACACCTTCGCCACACACTGAAACCCCTTCCACACACAGTTAAACAATTCCCCACACACTGAAACCCCTTCCCCACAGTCTGAAGCCCCTTCCCTACACACTGAATCCCATTCCGCACACAATGAAACACCGTCCCCACACAATGAAACACCTTCCCCACACACAGAATCGCCTTCCCCACACACTGAAACCCCTTCCGCACACAATGAAACAGCATCCCCACACACTGAAACCACTTCCCCACGCACCGAAACAACTTCCGCACACACTGAATCCCATTCCGCAGACACTGAAACAACTTCCCAACACACTGAAACACCTTCCCCACACACTGAAACCCCTTCCGCACACACTGAAACACCTTCCCCACACACTGAAACCACTTCCCCACACACTGAAACCCCTTCCTGACACAGTGAAACCCTTCCCCACGCACTGAAACCCCTTCCCCACATACTGAAAAACATCCCCACACACTGAAACCCCATTCCCTCACACTGAAACACATCCCCACACACTGAAATCCTTTTCCCACACACTGAAACACATCCCCACACACTGAAACATCTTCCCCACACACTGAAACCTCGTCCCCACACACTGTAACCCTTCCCCACACACTGAAACACCTTCCCCACACACTGAAACCCTTCCCCAAACACTGAAACCCATTCCCCACACACTGAAACCCCCTTCCCCACACACTGTAACCCTTCACCACACACTGAAACCCTTCCCCACACACTGAATCCCCTTCCCCACATACTGAAATACCTACAAGACACAGTGAAACACCTTCCCCACACACAGAAACCACTTCCGCACACAGTGAAACAATTCCCCACACACTGAAACACCTTCTGCACACACTTAAACCCATCCCCACACACTGAAACCCATCCCCACACACAGAAACACCTTCCCCACACACTGAAACACTTCCCCACACACCGAAACCCTTCCCCACACACTGAAACACATCCCCACACACTGAAACACCTTCCCAACACACACTGAAACCCATTCCCCACACACTGAAACACCTTCCCCACACATTGAAACCCCATCCCTACACACAGAAAAACCTTCCCCACACACTGAAACCCTTCCCCACACACTGCAACCCTTCCCCACACACTGAAACAATTCCCCACAAACTGAAACCCCTTCCCCGCACACTGAAACCCCTTCCCCACACACTGAAACCCTTCCCCACACGCTGAAACCCCTTCCCCACACTGAAACCCTTCCCTACACACTGAAACCCTACCCCACACACTGAAACCTCTTCCCCACATACTGAAACCCCTTCCCCACACACTGAAACACCTTCCGCACACACTGAAACCCCTTCCGCACACACTGAAACACCTTCCCAACACACTGAAACCACTTCCCCACACACTGAAACCCCTTCCGCACACACTGAAACACCTTCCCCACACAATGAAACCACTTCCCCACACACTGAAACCCGTTCCGCACAAAGTGAAACCCTTACCCACACACTGAAACCTCGTCCCCACACACTGTAACCCTTCCCCACACACTGAAACACCTTCCCCACACACTGAAACCCTTCCCCACACACTGAAACCCCTTCCCCACACACTGAAACCCTTCACCACACACTGAAACCCTTCCCCACACACTGAATCCCCTTCCCCACATACTGAAACCCCTACACCACGCAGTGAGGCACCTTCCCCACACACTGAAACCACTTCTGCACACAGTTAAACATTTCCCCACACACTGAAACACCTTCTGCACACACTGAAACCCATCCCCACACACTGAAACCCATCCCCACACACAGAAACACCTTCCCCACACACTGAAACCCTTCCCCACACACTGAAACCCTACCCCACACACTGAAACGCATCCCCACACACTGAAACACCTTCCCCACACTTTGAATTACCTTCCCCACACTCTGTTACAACTTCACCGCACATTGAAACCCCTTCCCCACACACTGAAACACCTTCCGCAAACACTGAAACAAAGTCCCCACACACTGAAACCCCTTCCCCACAAACTGAAACCCCGTCCCCGCACACTGCAACCCTTCCCCACACACTGAAACACCTTCCCCACACACTTAAACCCCTTCCGGACACAGTTAAACAATTCCCCACACACTGAAACTCCATCCCCACACACTGAAACCCCTTCCCCACACAGTAAAACCCCTTCCCCAAGCAATGAAACACATCCCCACACACTGAAACACCTTCCCTCACACTGAAACCCATCCCCACACACTGAAACACATCCCCACACACTGAAACCCATCCCCACAGACGGAAACACCTTCCCCACACACTGAAACCCATTCCCCACTCACAGAAATACCTTCCCCACACACTGAAACACCTTCCCCACACACTGAAACAACTTCCCCACACACGGAAACCCCTTCCCCTCACCTTGAAACCCCGTCCCCACACACTGAAACGCCTTCCCCGCACACTGAAACACCTTCCCCAAACACTGAAACAACTTCCCCACAGACTGAAACCCCTTCCCCACACACTGAAACACTTCCCCACACACTGAAACCCCTTCCCCACAAACTGAAACCCCTTCCCCATACACTGAAATCCCTTCCCCGCACATCAAAACCCTTCCCCAAAAAATTAAACAACTTCCCAAAACACTGAAACAAATTCCCCACACACTGAAACCCCTTCCGCACACACTGAAACACCTTCCGCACACACTGAAACCACTTCCCCACACACTGAAACCCCGTCCCCACACACTGAAACGCCTTCCCCACACACTGAAACAACTTCCCCAAACACTGAAACAACTTCCCCACACACTGAAACCCCTTCCCCACACAATGAAACAACTTCCCCACACACTGAAACTCCGTCCTCACACAGTGAAACGCCTTCCCCACACACTGAAACACCTTCCCCAAACACTGAAACAACTTCCCAACACACTGAAACACCTTCCCCACACACTGAGACCCCTTCCACACACACTGAAACACCTTCCCCACACACTGAAACCACTTCCCCACACACTGAAACCCCTTCCACACACAGTGAAACCCTTCCCCACGCACTGAAACCCCTTCCAACATACTGAAACACATCCCCACACACTGAAACCCCATTCCCACACACTGAAACACATCCCCACACACTGAAATCCTTTCCCCACACACTGAAACACATCCCCACACACTGAAACACTTTCCCCACACAGTGAAACCTCGTCCCCACACACTGTAACCCTTCCCCACACACTGAAACACCTTCCCCACACACTGAAACCCTTCCCCACACACTGAAACCCATTCCCCACACACTGAAACACCTTCCCCACACACTGAAACCCTTCACCACACGCTGAAACCCTTCCCCACAGACAGAATCCCCTTCCCCACATACTGAAACCCCTACAAGACACAGTGAAACACCTTCCCCACACACAGAAACCACTTCCGCACACAGTGAAACAATTCCCCACACACTGAAACACCTTCTGCACACACTTAAACCCATCCCCACACACTGAAACCCATCCCCACACACAGAAACGCCTTCCCCACACACTGAAACACTTCCCCACACACCGAAACCCTTCCCCACACACTGAAACACATCCCCACACACTGAAACACCTTCCCAACACACTGAAACCCATTCCCCACACACTGAAACACCTTCCCCACACTCTGTCACAACTTCACCACACATTGAAACCCCTTCCCCACACACTGAAACACCTTCCACACACACTGAAACAACGTCCCCACACACTGAAACCCCTTCCTCACACACTGAAATCCCGTCCCCACACTCTGCAACCCATTCCCACACACTGAAACACTTCCCCATAAACTGAAACCCCTTCCCCGCACACTGAAACCCCTTCCCCACACACTGAAACCCTTCCCCACACACTGAAACCCCTTCCCCACATTGAAACCCTTCCCTACACACTGAATCCCTACCCCACACACTGAAATCTCTTCCCCACATAATGAAACCCCTTCCCAACACACTGAAACACCTTTCGCACACACTGAAACCCCTTCCGCACACACTGAAACACCTTCCCAACAGACTGAAACCACTTCCCCACACACTGAAACCCCTTCCGCACACACTGAAACACCTTCCCCACACAATGAAACCACTTCCCCACACACTGAAACCCGTTCCGCACAAAGTGAAACCCTTACCCACACACTGAAAGCTCGTCCCCACATACTGTAACCCTTCCCCACACACTGAAACACCTTCCCCACACACTGAAACCCTTCCCCACACACTGAAACCCATTCCCCACACACTGAAACTCCTTCCCCACACACTGAAACCCTTCACCACACACTGAAACCCTTCCCCACACACTGAATCCCCTTCCCCACATACTGAAACCCCTACACCACGCAGTGAAGCACCTTCCCCACACACTGAAACTACTTCTGCACACAGTTAAACAATTCCCCACACACTGAAACACATTCTGCACACACTGAAACCCATCCCCACACACTGAAACCCATCCCCACACACAGGAACACCTTTCCCACACACTGAAACCCTTCCCCACACACTGAAACCCCTTCCCCACAAACTGAACCCCCTTCCCCAGACACTGAAATCCCTTCCCCGCACATCAAAACCCTTCCCCACAAACTGAAACCCCTTCCCCACACACTGAAACCCCTTCCCCACACACTGAAACCCTTCCCCACACACTGAAACCCCTTCCCCACATACTGAAAACCCTTCCCCACACACAGAAACACCTTCGCCACACACTGAAACCCCTTCCGCACACAGTTAAACAATTCCCCACACACTGAAACCCCTTCCCCACACACTGAAGCCCCTTCCCTACACACTGAATCGCATTCCGCACACAATGTAACACCGTCCCCACACAATGAAACACCTTCCCCACACACAGAATCGCCTTCCCCACACACTGAAACCCCTTCCGCACACAATGAAACAGCATCCCCACACACTGAAACCACTTCCCCACGCACCGAAACAACTTCCGCACACACTGAATCCCATTCCGCAGACACTGAAACAACTTCCCAACACACTGAAACACCTTCCCCACACACTGAAACCCCTTCCGCACACACTGAAACACCTTCCCCACACACTGAAACCACTTCCCCACACACTGAAACCCCTTCCGCACACAGTGAAACCCTTCCCCATGCACGGAAACCCCTTCCCTACATACTGAAAAACATCCCCACACACTGAAACCCCATTCCCTTACACTGAAACACATCCCCACACACTGAAATCCTTTTCCCACACACTGAAACACATGTCCACACACTGAAACACCTTCCCCACACACTGAAACCTCGTCCCCACACACTGTAACCCTTACCCACACACTGAAACACCTTCCCCACACACTGAAACCCTTCCCCACACACTGAAACCCATTCCCCACACACTGAAACCCCCTTCCCCACACACTGTAACCCTTCACCACACACTGAAACCCTTCCCCACACACTGAATCCCCTTCCCCACATACTGAAACCCCTACAAGACACAGTGAAACACCTTCCCCACACACAGAAACCACTTCCGCACACAGTGAAACAATTCCCCACACACTGAAACACCTTCTGCACACACTTAAACCCATCCCCACACACTGAAACCCATCCCCACACACAGAAACACCTTCCCCACACACTGAAACACTTCCCCACACACCGAAACCCTTCCCCACACACTGAAACACATCCCCACACACTGAAACACCTTCCCAACACACTGAAACCCATTCCCCACACACTGAAACACCTTCCCCACACAATGAAACCCCTTCCCCACACACAGAAACACCTTCCCCACACACTGAAACCCTTCCCCACACACTGCAACCCTTCCCCACACACTGAAACACTTCCCCACAAACTGAAACCCCTTCCCCGCACACTGAAACCCCTTCCCCACACACTGAAACCCTTCCCCACACACTGAAACCCCTTCCCCACACTGAAACCCTTCCCTACACACTGAAACCCTACCCCACACACTGAAACCTCTTCCCCACATACTGAAACCCCTTCCCCACACACTGAAACACCTTCCGCACACACTGAAACCCCTTCCGCACACACTGAAACACCTTCCCAACACACTGAAACCACTTCCCCACACACTGAAACCCCTTCCGCACACACTGAAACACCTTCCCCACACAATGAAACCACTTCCCCACACACTGAAACCCGTTCCGCACAAAGTGAAACCCTTACCCACACACTGAGACCTCGTCCCCACACACTGTAACCCTTCCCCACACACTGAAACACCTTCCCCACACACTGAAACCCTTCCCCACACACTGAAACACCTTCCCCACACACTGAAACCCATTCTACACACACTGAAACCCTTCACCACACACTGAAACCCTTCCCCACACACTGAATCCCCTTCCCCACATACTGAAACCCCTACACCACGCAGTGAGGCACCTTCCCCACACACTGAAACCACTTCTGCACACAGTTAAACAATTCCCCACACACTGAAACACCTTCTGCACACACTGAAACCCATCCCCACACACTGAAACCCATCCCCACACACAGAAACACCTTCCCCACACACTGAAACCCTTCCCCACACACTGAAACCCTTCCCCACACACTGAAACGCATCCCCACACACTGAAACACCTTCCCAACACACGGAAACCCATTCCCCACACACTGAAACACCTTCCCCACACATTGAATTACCTTCCCCACACTCTGTTACAACTTCACCGCACATTGAAACCCCTTCCCCACACACTGAAACACCTTCCGCACACACTGAAACAAAGTCCCCACACACTGAAACCCCTTCCCCACACACTGAAACCCCGTCCCCACACACTGCAACCCTTCCCCACACACTGAAACACCTTCCCCACACACTGAAACCCCTTCCGGACACAGTTAAACAATTCCACACACACTGAAACCCCATCCCCACACACTGAAACCCCTTCCCCACACAGTAAAACCCCTTCCCCAAACAAGGAAACACATCCCCACACACTGAAACACCTTCCCTCACACTGAAACCCATCCCCACACACTGAAACACATCCCCACACACTGAAACACATCCCCACAGACGGAAAAACCTTCCCCACACACTGAAACCCATTCCCCACACACAGAAACACCTTCCCCACACTCTGAAACACCTTCCCCACACACTGAAACAACTTCCCCACACACGGAAACCCCTTCCCCTCACCTTGAAACCCCGTCCCCACACACTGAAACGCCTTCCCCACACACTGAAACACCTTCCCCACACACAGAAACAACTTCCCCACACACTGAAACCCCTTCCCCACACACTGAAACACTTCCCCACACACTGAAACCCCTTCCCCACAAACTGAAACCCCTTCCCCATACACTGAAATCCCTTCCCCGCACATCAAAACCATTTCCCAAAAACTTAAACAACTTCCCAAAACACTGAAACAAATTCCCCACACACTGAAACCCCTGCCGCACACACTGAAACACCTTCCCCACACACTGAAACCACTTCCCCACACACTGAAACCCCGTCCCCACACACTGAAACGCCTTCCCCACACACTGAAACAACTTCCCCAAACACTGAAACAACTTCCCCACACACTGAAACCCCTTCCCCACACAATGAAACAACTTCCCCACACACTGAAACCCTTCACCACACACTGAAACGCCTTCCCCACACACTGAATCCCCTTCCCCACATACTGAAACCCCTACAAGACACAGTGAAACACCTTCCCCACACACAGAAACCACTTCCGCACACAGTGAAACAATTCCCCACACACTGAAACACCTTCTGCACACACTTACACCCATCCCCACACACTGAAACCCATCCCCACACACAGAAACACCTTCCCCACACACTGAAACACTTCCCCACACACCGAAACCCTTCCCCACACACTGAAACACATCCCCACACACTGAAACACCTTCCCAACACACTGAAACCCATTCCCCACACACTGAAACACCTTCCCCACACATTGAAACCCCTTCCCCACACACAGAAACACCTTCCCCACACACTGAAACCCTTCCCCACACACTGCAACCCTTCCCCACACACTGAAACACTTCCCCACAAACTGAAACCCCTTCCCCGCACACTGAAACCCCTTCCCCACACACTGAAACCCTTCCCCACACACTGAAACCCCTTCCCCACACTGAAACCCTTCCCTACACACTGAAACCCTACCCCACACACTGAAACCTCTTCCCCACATACTGAAACCCCTTCCCCACACACTGAAACACCTTCCGCACACACTGAAACCCCTTCCGCACACACTGAAACACCTTCCCAACACACTGAAACCACTTCCCCACACACTGAAACCCCTTCCGCACACACTGAAACACCTTCCCCACACAATGAAACCACTTCCCCACACACTGAAACCCGTTCCGCACAAAGTGAAACCCTTACCCACACACTGAAAGCTCGTCCCCACATACTGTAACCCTTCCCCACACACTGAAACACCTTCCCCACACACTGAAACCCTTCCCCACACACTGAAACCCATTCCCCACACACTGAAACCCCTTCCCCACACAATGAAACCCTTCACCACACATTGAAACCCTTCCCCACACACTGAATCCCTTTCCCCATATACTGAAACCCCTACACCACGCAGTGAGGCACCTTCCCCACACACTGAAACCATTTCTGCAAACAGTTAAACAATTCCCCACACACTGAAACACCTTCTGCACACACTGAAACCCATCCCCACACACTGAAACCCATCCCCACACACACAAACACCTTCCCCACACACTGAAACCCTTCCCCACACACTGAAACCCTTCCCCACACACTGAAACGCATCCCCACACACTGAAACACCTTCCCAACACACTGAAACCCATTCCCCACACACTGAAGCACCATCCCCACACATTGAATTACCTTCCCCACACTCTGTTACAACTTCACCGCACATTGAAACCACTTCCCCACACACTGAGACACCTTCTGCACACACTGAAACAAAGTCCCCACACACTGAAACCCCTTCCCCACACACTGAAACCCCGTCCCCTCACACTGCAACCCTTCCCCACACACTGAAACCCCATCCCCACACACTGAAACCCCTTCCCCACACAGTAAAACCCCTTCCCCAAACAAGGAAACACATCCCCACACACTGAAACACCTTCCCTCACACTGAAACCCATCCCCACACACTGAAACACATCCCCACACACTGAAACACATCCCCACAGACGGAAACACCTTCCCCACACACTGAAACCCATTCCCCACACACAGAAACACCTCCCCCACACATTGAAACACCTTCCCCACACACTGAAACAACTTCCCCACACACGGAAACCCCTTCCCCTCACCTTGAAACCCCGTCCCCACACACTGAAACGCCTTCCCCACACACTGAAACACCTTCCCCAAACACTGAAACAACTTCCCCACACACTGAAACCCCTTCCCCACACACTGAAACACTTCCCCACACACTGAAACCCCTTCCCCACAAACTGAAACCCCTTCCCCATACACTGAAATCCCTTCCCCGCACATCAAAACCCTTCCCCAAAAACTTAAACAACTTCCCAAAACACTGAAACAAATTCCCCACACACTGAAACCACTTCCCCACACACTGAAACCACGTCCTCACACACTGAAACGCCTTCCCCACACACTGAAACAACTTCCCCAAACACTGAAACAACTTCCCCACACACTGAAACCCCTTCCCCACACAATGAAACAACTTCCCCACACACTGAAACCCCGTCCCCACACACTGAAACGCCTTCCCCACACACTGAAACACCTTCCCCAAACACTGAAACAACTTCCCAACACACTGAAACACCTTCCCCACACACTGAGACCCCTTCCGCACACACTGAAACACCTTCCCCACACACTGAAACCACTTCCCCACACACTGAAACCCCTTCCACACACAGTGAAACCCTTCCCCACGCACTGAAACCCCTTCCCCACATACTGAAACACATCCCCACACACTGAAACCCCATTCCCACACACTGAAACACATCCCCACACACTGAAATCCTTTCCCCACACACTGAAACACATCCCCACACATTGAAACACTTTCCCCACACAGTCAAACCTCGTCCCCACACACTGTAACCCTTCCCCACACACTGAAACACCTTCCCCACACACTGAAACCCTTCCCCACACACTGAAACCCATTCCCCACACACTGAAACACCTTCCCCACACACTGAAACCCATCCCCACACACTGAAACCCATCCCCACACACAGAAACATCTTCCCCACACACTGAAACACTTCCCCACACACCGAAACCCTTCCCCACACACTGAAACACATCCCACACACTGAAACACCTTCCCAACACACTGAAACCCATTCCCCACACACTGAAACACCTTCCCCACACATTGAATTACCTTCCCCACACTCTGTCACAACTTCACCACACATTGAAACCCCTTCCCCACAAACTGAAACACCTTCCACACACACTGAAACAACGTCCCCACACACTGAAACCCCTTCCTCACACACTGAAACCCCGTCCCCACACACTGCAACCCATTCCCACACACTGAAACACTTCCCCACAAACTGAAACCCTTCCCCGCACACTGAAACCCCTTCCCCACACACTGAAACCCTTCCCCACACACTGAAACCCCTTCCCCACACTGAAACCCTTCCCTACACACTGAAACCCTACCCCACACACTGAAATCTCTCCCCCACATACTGAAACCCCTTCCCCACACACTGAAACACCTTCCGCACACACTGAAACCCCTTCCGCACACACTGAATCACCTTCCCAACATACTGAAACCACTTCCCCACACACTGAAACCCCTTCCGCACACACTGAAACACCTTCCCCACACAATGAAACCACTTCCCCACACACTGAAACCCGTTCCGCACACAGTGAAACCCTTACCCACACACTGAAACCTCGTCCCCACATACTGTAACCCTTCCCCACACACTGAAACACCTTCCCCACACAATGAAACCCCTCCCCACACACTGAAACCCATTCCCCACACACTGAAACTCCTTCCCCACACACTGAAACCCTTCACCACACACTGAAACCCTTCCCCACACACTGAATCCCCTTCCCCACATACTGAAACCCCTACACCACGCAGTGAAGCACCTTCCCCACACACTGAAACTACTTCTGCACACAGTTAAACAATTCCCCACACACTGAAACACATTCTGCACACACTGAAACCCATCCCCACACACTGAAACCCATCCCCACACACAGGAACACCTTTCCCACACACTGAAACCCTTCCCCACACACTGAAACCCTTCCCCACACACTGAAACACATCCCCACACACTGAAACACCTTCCCAACACACTGAAACCCAATCCCCACACACTGAAACACCTTCCCCACACACTGAAACAACTTCCCCACACACTGAAACCCCTTCCCCTCACACTGAAACCCCGTCCCCACAAACTGAAACCCCTTCCCCACACACTGAAACACCTTCCCCAAACACTGAAACAACTTCCCCACACACTGAAACCCCTTCCCCACACACTGAAACACTTCCCCACACACTGAAACCCCTTCCCCACAAACTGAACCCCCTTCCCCACACACTGAAACCCCTTCCCCACACACTGAAACACTTCCCCACACACTGAAACCCCTTCCCCACAAACTGAACCCCCTTCCCCACACACTGAAACCCCTTCCCTTCACACTGAAACCCCTTCCGCACACAGTTAAACAATTCCCCACACACTGAAACCCCTTCCCCACACACTGAAGCCCCTTCCCTACACACTGAATCCCATTCCGCACACAATGAAACACCGTCCCCACACAATGAAACACCTTCCCCACACACAGAATCGCCTTCCCCACACACTGAAACCCTTTCCGCACACAATGAAACAGCATCCCCACACACTGAAACCCCTTCCGCACACAAGGAAACAGCATCCCCACACACTGAAACCACTTCCCCACGCACCGAAACAACTTCCGCACACACTGAATCCCATTCCGCAGACACTGAAACAACTTCCCAACACACTGAAACACCTTCCCCACACACTGAAACCTTTTCCGCACACACTGAAACACCTTCCCCACACACTGAAACCACTTCCCCACACACTGAAACCCCTTCCGCACACAGTGAAACCCTTCCCCACGCACTGAAACCCCTTCCCCACATACTGAAATACATCCCCACACACTGAAACCCCATTCCCTTACACTGAAACACATCCCCACACTCTGAAATCATTTTCCCACACACTGAAACACATCCCCACACACTGAAACACCTTCCCCACACACTGAAACCTCGTCCCCACACACTGTAACCCTTCCCCACACACTGAAACACCTTCCCCACACACTGAAACCCTTCCCCACACACTGAAACCCATTCCCCACACACTGAAACCCCCTTCCCCACACACTGTAACCCTTCACCACACACTGAAACCCTTCCCCGCACACTGAATCCCCTTCCCCACATACTGAAACCCCTACAAGACACAGTGAAACACCTTCCCCACACACAGAAACCACTTCCGCACACAGTGAAACAATTCCCCACACACTGAAACACCTTCTGCACACACTTAAACCCATCCCCACACACTGAAACCCATCCCCACACACAGAAACACCTTCCCCACACACTGAAACACTTCCCCACACACCGAAACCCTTCCCCACACACTGAAACACATCCCCACACACTGAAACACCTTCCCAACACACTGAAACCCATTCCCCACACACTGAAACACCTTCCCCACACATTGAAACCCCTTCCCCACTCACAGAAACACCTTCCCCACACACTGAAACCCTTCCCCACACACTGCAACCCTTCCCCACACACTGAAACACTTCCCCACAAATTGAAACCCCTTCCCCGCACACTGAAACCCCTTCCCCACACACTGAAACCCTTCCCCACACACTGAAACCCCTTCCCCACACTGAAACCCTTCCCTACACACTGAAACCCTACCCCACACACTGAAACCTCTTTCCCACATAATGAAACCCCTTCCCCACACACTGAAACACCTTCCGCACACACTGAAACCCCTTCCACACACGCTGAAACACCTTCCCAACACACTGAAACCACTTCCCCACACACTGAAACCCCTTCCGCGCACACTGAAACACCTTCCCCACACAATGAAACCACTTCCCCACACACTGAAACCCGTTCCGCACAAAGTGAAACCCTTACCCACACACTGAAACCTCGTCCCCACACACTGTAACCCTTCCCCACACACTGAAACACCTTCCCCACACACTGAAAACCTTCCCCACACACTGAAACCCATTCCCCACACACTGAAACCCCTTCCCCACACACTGAAACCCTTCACCACACACTGAAACCCTTCCCCACACACTGAATCCCCTAAACCACATACTGAAACCCCTACACCACGCAGTGAGGCACCTTCCCCACACACTGAAACCACTTCTGCACACAGTTAAACAATTCCCCACACACTGAAACACCTTCTGCACACACTGAAACCCATCCCCACACACTGAAACCCATCCCCACACACAGAAACACCTTCCCCACACACTGAAACCCTTCCCCACACACTGAAACCCTTCTCCACACACTGAAACGCATCCCCACACACTGAAACACCTTCCCAACACACTGAAACCCATTCCCCACACACTGAAACACCTTCCCCACACATTGAATTACCTTCCCCACACTCTGTTACAACTTCACCACACATTGAAACCCCTTCCCCACACACTGAAACACCTTCCGCACACACTGAAACAAAGTCCCCACACACTGAAACCCCTTCCCCACACACTGAAACCCCGTACCCACACACTGCAACCCTTCCGCACACACTGAAACACCTTCCCCACACACTGAAACCCCTTCAGGACACAGTTAAACAATTCCCCACACACTGAAACCCCATCCCCACACACTGAAACCCCTTCCCCAAACAGTAAAACCCCTTCCCCAAACAATGAAACACATCCCCACACACTGAAACACCTTCCCTCACACTGAAACCCATCCCCACACACTGAAACACATCCCCACACACTGAAACACATCCCCACAGACGGAAACACCTTCCCCACACACTGAAACCCATTCCCCACACACAGAAACACCTTCCCCACACACTGAAACACCTTCCCCACACACTGAAACAACTTCCCCACACACGGAAACCCCTTCCCCTCACCTTGAAACCCCGTCCCCACACACTGAAACGCCTTCCCCACACACTGAAACACCTTCCCCAAACACTGAAACAACTTCCCCACACACTGAAACCCCTTCCCCACACACTGAAACACTTCCCCACACACTGAAACCCCTTCCCCGCAAACTGAAACCCCTTCCCCATACACTGAAATCCCTTCCCCGCACATCAAAACCCTTCCCCAAAAACCTAAACAACTTCCCAAAACACTGAAACAAATTCCCCACACACTGAAACCACTTCCGCACACACTGAAACACCTTCCCCACACACTGAAACCCCGTCCCCACACACTGAAACGCCTTCCCCACACACTGAAACACCTTCCCCACACACTGAAACAACTTCCCCACACACTGAAACCCCTTCCCCACACAATGAAACAACTTCCCCACACACTGATACCCCGTCCCCACACACTGAAACGCCTTCCCCACACACTGAAACACCTTCCCCAAACACTGAAACAACTTCCCAACACACTGAAACACCTTCCCCACACACTGAGACCCCTTCCGCACACACTGAAACACCTTCCCCACACACTGAAACCACTTCCCCACACACTGAAACCCCTTCCACACAAAGTGAAACCCTTCCCCACGCACTGAAACCCCTTCCCCACACACTGAAACCCATCCCCACACACTGAAACCCATCCCCACACACAGAAACACCTTCCCCACACACTGAAACCCTTCCCCACACACTGAAACCCTTCCCCACACACTGAAACGCATCCCCACACACTGAAACACCTTCCCAACACACTGAAACCCATTCCCCACACACTGAAACACCTTCCCCACACATTGAATTACCTTCCCCACACTCTGTTACAACTTCACCACACATTGAAACCCCTTCCCCACACACTGAAACACCTTCCGCACACACTGAAACAAAGTCCCCACACACTGAAACCCCTTCCCCACACACTGAAACTCCGTCCCCACACACTGCAACCCTTCCCCACACACTGAAACACCTTCCCCACAAACTGAATCCCCTTCCGGACACAGTTAAACAATTCCCCACACACTGAAACCCCATCCCCACACACTGAAACCCCTTCCCCACACAGTAAAACGCCTTCCCCAAACAATGAAACACATCCCCACACACTGAAACACCTTCCCTCACACTGAAACCCATCCCCACACACTGAAACACATCCCCACACACTGAAACACATCCCCACAGACGGAAACACCTTCCCCACACACTGAAACCCATTCCCCACACACAGAAACACCTTCCCCACACACTGAAACACCTTCCCCACACACTGAAACAACTTCCCCACACACGGAAACCCCTTCCCCTCACCTTGAAACCCCGTCCCCACACACTGAAACGCCTTCCCCACACACTGAAACACCTTCCCCAAACACTGAAACAACATCCCCACACACTGAAACCCCTTCCCCACACACTGAAACACTTCCCCACACACTGAAACCCCTTCCCCGCAAACTGAAACCCCTTCCCCATACACTGAAATCCCTTCCCCGCACATCAAAACCCTTCCCCAAAAACTTAAACAACTTCCCAAAACACTGAAACAAATTCCCCACACACTGAAACCCCTTCCGCACACACTGAAACACCTTCCCCACACACTGAAACCCCGTCCCCACACACTGAAACGCCTTCCCCACACACTGAAACACCTTCCCCACACACTGAAACAACTTCCCCACACACTGAAACCCCTTCCCCACACAATGAAACAACTTCCCCACACACTGATACCCCGTCCCCACACACTGAAACGCCTTCCCCACACACTGAAACACCTTCCCCAAACACTGAAACAACTTCCCAACACACTGAAACACCTTCCCCACACACTGAGACCCCTTCCGCACACACTGAAACACCTTCCCCACACACTGAAACCACTTCCCCACACACTGAAACCCCTTCCACACACAGTGAAACCCTTCCCCACGCACTGAAACCCCTTCCCCACACACTGAAACACTTCCCCACACACTGAAACCCCTTCCCCGCAAACTGAAACCCCTTCCCCATACACTGAAATCCCTTCCCCGCACATCAAAACCCTTCCCCAAAAACTTAAACAACTTCCCAAAACACTG
This sequence comes from Heterodontus francisci, assembly GCF_036365525.1. Classification (NCBI taxonomy): domain Eukaryota; kingdom Metazoa; phylum Chordata; class Chondrichthyes; order Heterodontiformes; family Heterodontidae; genus Heterodontus; species Heterodontus francisci. The sequence goes on along the minus strand of NC_090392.1, from coordinate 21,384,958 downwards.
AAACAAATTCCCCACACACTGAAACCCCTTCCGCACACACTGAAACACCTTCCCCACACACTGAAACCCCGTCCCCACACACTGAAACGCCTTCCCCACACACTGAAACACCTTCCCCACACACTGAAACCCCTTCCCCACACAATGAAACAACTTCCCCACACACTGATACCCCGTCCCCACACACTGAAACGCCTTCCCCACACACTGAAACACCTTCCCCAAACACTGAAACAACTTCCCAACACACTGAAACACCTTCCCCACACACTGAGACCCCTTCCGCACACACTGAAACACCTTCCCCACACACTGAAACCACTTCCCCACACACTGAAACCCCTTCCACACACAGTGAAACCCTTCCCCACGCACTGAAACCCCTTCCCCACATACTGAAACAAATCCCCACTCACTGAAACCCCATTCCCACACACTGAAACACATCCCCACACACTGAAGTCCTTTCCCCACACACTGAAACACATCCCCACACACTGAAACACTTTCCCCACACAGTCAAACCTCGTCCCCACACACTGTAACCCTTCCCCACACACTGAAACACCTTCCCCACACACTGAAACCCTTCCCCACACACTGAAACCCATTCCCCATACACTGAAACACCTTCCCCACACACTGAAACCCTTCACCACACACTGAAACCCTTCCCCACAGACTGAATCCCCTTCCCCACATACTGAAACCCCTACAAGACACAGTGAAACACCTTCCCCACACACAGAAACCACTACCGCACACAATGAAACAATTCCCCACACACTGAAACACCTTCTGCACACACTTAAACCCATCCCCACACACTGGAACCCATCCCCACACACAGAAACACCTTCCCCACACACTGAAACACTTCCCCACACACCGAAACCCTTCCCCACACACTGAAACACATCCCCACACACTGAAACACCTTCCCAACACACTGAAACCCATTCCCCACACACTGAAACACCATCCCCACACATTGAATTACCTTCCCCACACTCTGTCACAACTTCACCACACATTGAAACCCCTTCCCCACACACTGAAACACCTTCCACACACACTGAAACAACGTCCCCACACACTGAAACCCCTTCCTCACACACTGAAACCCCGTCCCCACACACTGCAACCCATTCCCACACACTGAAACACTTCCCCACAAACTGAAACGCCTTCCCCGCACACTGAAACCCCTTCCCCACACACTGAAACCCTTCCCCACACACTGAAACCCTTCCCTACACACTGAAATCTCTTCCCCACATACTGAAACCCCTTCCCCACACACTGAAACACCTTCCGCACACACTGAAACCCCTTCCGCACACACTGAAACACCTTCCCAACACACTGAAACCACTTCCCCACACACTGAAACCCCTTCCGCACACACTGAAACACCTTCCCCACACAATGAAACCACTTCCCCACACACTGAAACCCGTTCCGCACAAAGCGAAACCCTTACCCACACACTGAAACCTCGTCCCCACATACTGTAACCCTTGCCCACACACTGAAACACCTTCCCCACACACTGAAACCCTTCCCCACACACTGAAACCCATTCCCCACACACTGAAACCCCTTCCCCACACACTGAAACCCTTCACCACACACTGAAACCCTTCCCCACACACTGAATCCCCTTCCCCACATACTGAAACCCCTACACCACGCAGTGAAGCACCTTCCCCACACACTGAAACTACCTCTGCACACAGTTAAACAATTCCCCACACACTGAAACACATTCTGCACACACTGAAACCCATCCCCACACACTGAAACCCATCCCCACACACTGAAACACCTTCCCCAAACACTGAAACAACTTCCCAACACACTGAAACACCTTCCCCACACACTGAGACCCCTTCCGCACACACTGAACCACCTTCCCCACACACTGAAACCCCGTCCCCACACACTGAAACGCCTTCCCCACACACTGAAACACCTTCCCCACACACTGAAACAACTTCCCCACACACTGAAACCCCTTCCCCACACAATGAAACAACTTCCCCACACACTGATACCCCGTCCCCACACACTGAAACGCCTTCCCCACACACTGAAACACCTTCCCCAAACACTGAAACAACTTCCCAACACACTGAAACACCTTCCCCACACACTGAGACCCCTTCCGCACACACTGAAACTCCTTCCCCACACACTGAAACCACTTCCCCACACACTGAAACCCCTTCCACACACAGTGAAACCCTTCCCCACGCACTGAAACCCCTTCCCCACACACTGAAACCCATCCCCACACACTGAAACCCATCCCCACACACAGAAACACCTTCCCCACACACTGAAACCCTTCCCCACACACTGAAACCCTTCCCCACACACTGAAACGCATCCCCACACACTGAAACACCTTCCCAACACACTGAAACCCATTCCCCACACACTGAAACACCTTCCCCACACATTGAATTACCTTCCCCACACTCTGTTACAACTTCACCACACATTGAAACCCCTTCCCCACACACTGAAACACCTTCCGCACACACTGAAACAAAGTCCCCACACACTGAAACCCCTTCCCCACACACTGAAACCCCGTCCCTACACACTGCAACCCTTCCCCACACACTGAAACACCTTCCCCACAAACTGAATCCCCTTCCGGACACAGTTAAACAATTCCCCACACACTGAAACCCCATCCCCACACACTGAAACCCCTTCCCCACACAGTAAAACGCCTTCCCCAAACAATGAAACACATCCCCACACACTGAAACACCTTCCCTCACACTGAAACCCATCCCCACACACTGAAACACATCCCCACACACTGAAACACATCCCCACAGACGGAAACACCTTCCCCACACACTGAAACCCATTCCCCACACACAGAAACACCTTCCCCACACACTGAAACACCTTCCCCACACACTGAAACAACTTCCCCACACACGGAAACCCCTTCCCCTCACCTTGAAACCCCGTCCCCACACACTGAAACGCCTTCCCCACACACTGAAACACCTTCCCCAAACACTGAAACAACATCCCCACACACTGAAACCCCTTCCCCACACACTGAAACACTTCCCCACACACTGAAACCCCTTCCCCGCAAACTGAAACCCCTTCCCCATACACTGAAATCCCTTCCCCGCACATCAAAACCCTTCCCCAAAAACTTAAACAACTTCCCAAAACACTGAAACAAATTCCCCGCACACTGAAACCCCTTCCGCACACACTGAAACACCTTCCCCACACACTGAAACCCCGTCCCCACACACTGAAACGCCTTCCCCACACACTGAAACACCTTCCCCACACACTGAAACAACTTCCCCACACACTGAAACCCCTTCCCCACACAATGAAACAACTTCCCCACACACTGATACCCCGTCCCCACACACTGAAACGCCTTCCCCACACACTGAAACACCTTCCCCAAACACTGAAACAACTTCCCAACACACTGAAACACCTTCCCCACACACTGAGACCCCTTCCGCACACACTGAAACACCTTCCCCACACACTGAAACCACTTCCCCACACACTGAAACCCCTTCCACACACAGTGAAACCCTTCCCCACGCACTGAAACCCCTTCCCCACATACTGAAACACATCCCCACTCACTGAAACCCCATTCCCACACACTGAAACACATCCCCACACACTGAAGTCCTTTCCCCACACACTGAAACACATCCCCACACACTGAAACACTTTCCCCACACAGTCAAACCTCGTCCCCACACACTGTAACCCTTCCCCACACACTGAAACACCTTCCCCACACACTGAAACACATCCCCACAGACGGAAACACCTTCCCCACACACTGAAACCCATTCCCCACACACAGAAACACCTTCCCCACACACTGAAACACCTTCCCCACACACTGAAACAACTTCCCCACACACGGAAACCCCTACCCCTCACCTTGAAACCCATTCCCCACACACTGAAACGCCTTCTCCACACACTGAAACACCTTCCCCAAACACTGAAACAACATCCCCACACACTGAAACCCCTTCCCCACACACTGAAACACTTCCCCACACACTGAAACCCCTTCCCCGCAAACTGAAACCCCTTCCCCATACACTGAAATCCCTTCCCCGCACATCAAAACCCTTCCCCAAAAACTTAAACAACTTCCCAAAACACTGAAACAAATTCCCCACACACTGAAACCCCTTCCGCACACACTGAAACACCTTCCCCACACACTGAAACCCCGTCCCCACACACTGAAACGCCTTCCCCACACACTGAAACACCTTCCCCACACACTGAAACAACTTCCCCACACACTGAAACCCCTTCCCCACACAATGAAACAACTTCCCCACACACTGATACCCCGTCCCCACACACTGAAACGCCTTCCCCACACACTGAAACACCTTCCCCAAACACTGAAACAACTTCCCAACACACTGAAACACCTTCCCCACACACTGAGACCCCTTCCGCACACACTGAAACACCTTCCCCACACACTGAAACCACTTTCCCACACACTGAAACCCCTTCCACACACAGTGAAACCCTTCCCCACGCACTGAAACCCCTTCCCCACATACTGAAACACATCCCCACTCACTGAAACCCCATTCCCACACACTGAAACACATCCCCACACACTGAAATCCTTTCCCCACACACTGAAACACATCCCCACACACTGAAACACTTTCCCCACACAGTCAAACCTCGTCCCCACACACTGTAACCCTTCCCCACACACTGAAACACCTTCCCCACACACTGAAACACATCCCCACAGACGGAAACACCTTCCCCACACACTGAAACCCATTCCCCACACACAGAAACACCTTCCCCACACACTGAAACACCTTCCCCACACACTGAAACAACTTCCCCACACACGGAAACCCCTTCCCCTCACCTTGAAACCCCGTCCCCACACACTGAAACGCCTTCCCCACACACTGAAACACCTTCCCCAAACACTGAAACAACATCCCCACACACTGAAACCCCTTCCCCACACACTGAAACACTTCCCCACACACTGAAACCCCTTCCCCGCAAACTGAAACCCCTTCCCCATACACTGAAATCCCTTCCCCGCACATCAAAACCCTTCCCCAAAAACTTAAACAACTTCCCAAAACACTGAAACAAATTCCCCACACACTGAAACCCCTTCCGCACACACTGAAACACCTTCCCCACACACTGAAACCCCGTCCCCACACACTGAAACGCCTTCCCCACACACTGAAACACCTTCCCCACACACTGAAACAACTTCCCCACACACTGAAACCCCTTCCCCACACAATGAAACAACTTCCCCACACACTGATACCCCGTCCCCACACACTGAAACGCCTTCCCCACACACTGAAACACCTTCCCCAAACACTGAAACAACTTCCCAACACACTGAAACACCTTCCCCACACACTGAGACCCCTTCCGCACACACTGAAACACCTTCCCCACACACTGAAACCACTTCCCCACACACTGAAACCCCTTCCACACACAGTGAAACCCTTCCCCACGCACTGAAACCCCTTCCCCACATACTGAAACACATCCCCACTCACTGAAACCCCATTCCCACACACTGAAACACATCCCCACACACTGAAGTCCTTTCCCCACACACTGAAACACATCCCCACACACTGAAACACTTTCCCCACACAGTCAAACCTCGTCCCCACACACTGTAACCCTTCCCCACACACTGAAACACCTTCCCCACACACTGAAACCCTTCCCCACACACTGAAACCCATTCCCCACACACTGAAACACCTTCCCCACACACTGAAACCCTTCACCACACACTGAAACCCATCCCCACAGACTGAATCCCCTTCCCCACATACTGAAACCCCTACAAGACACAGTGAAACACCTTCCCCACACACAGAAACCACTACCGCACACAGTGAAACAATTCCCCACACACTGAAACACCTTCTGCAAACACTTAAACCCATCCCCACACACTGAAACCCATCCCCACACACAGAAACACCTTCCCCACACACCGAAACCCTTCCCCACACACTGAAACACATCCCCACACACTGAAACACCTTCCCAACACACTGAAACCCATTCCCCACACACTGAAACACCATCCCCACACATTGAATTACCTTCCCCACACTCTGTCACAACTTCACCACACATTGAAACCCCTTCCCCACACACTGAAACACCTTCCACACACACTGAAACAACGTCCCCACACACTGAAACCCCTTCCTCACACACTGAAACCCCGTCCCCACACACTGCAACCCATTCCCACACACTGAAACGCTTCCCCACAAACTGAAACGCCTTCCCCGCACACTGAAACCCCTTCCCCACACACTGAAACCCTTCCCCACACACTGAAACCCTTCCCTACACACTGAAACCCTACCCCACACACTGAAATCTCTTCCCCACATACTGAAACCCCTTCCCCACACACTGAAACACCTTCCGCACACACTGAAACCCCTTCCGCACACACTGAAACACCTTCCCAACACACTGAAACCACTTCCCCACACACTGAAACCCCTTCCGCACACACTGAAACACCTTCCCCACACAATGAAACCACTTCCCCACACACTGAAACCCGTTCCGCACAAAGCGAAACCCTTACCCACACACTGAAACCTCGTCCCCACATACTGTAACCCTTGCCCACACACTGAAACACCTTCCCCACACACTGAAACCCTTCCCCACACACTGAAACCCATTCCCCACACACTGAAACCCCTTCCCCACACACTGAAACCCTTCACCACACACTGAAACCCTTCCCCACACACTGAATCCCCTTCCCCACATACTGAAACCCCTACACCACGCAGTGAAGCACCTTCCCCACACACTGAAACTACTTCTGCACACAGTTAAACAATTCCCCACACACTGAAACACATTCTGCACACACTGAAACCCATCCCCACACACTGAAACCCATCCCCACACACTGAAACACCTTCCCCAAACACTGAAACAACTTCCCAACACACTGAAACACCTTCCCCACACACTGAGACCCCTTCCGCACACACTGAAACACCTTCCCCACACACTGAAACCCCGTCCCCACACACTGAAACGCCTTCCCCACACACTGAAACACCTTCCCCACACACTGAAACAACTTCCCCACACACTGAAACCCCTTCCCCACACAATGAAACAACTTCCCCACACACTGATACCCCGTCCCCACACACTGAAACGCCTTCCCCACACACTGAAACACCTTCCCCAAACACTGAAACAACTTCCCAACACACTGAAACACCTTCCCCACACACTGAGACCCCTTCCGCACACACTGAAACACCTTCCCCACACACTGAAACCACTTCCCCACACACTGAAACCCCTTCCACACACAGTGAAACCCTTCCCCACGCACTGAAACCCCTTCCCCACACACTGAAACCCATCCCCACACACTGAAACCCATCCCCACACACAGAAACACCTTCCCCACACACTGAAACCCTTCCCCACACACTGAAACCCTTCCCCACACACTGAAACGCATCCCCACACACTGAAACACCTTCCCAACACACTGAAACCCATTCCCCACACACTGAAACACCTTCCCCACACATTGAATTACCTTCCCCACACTCTGTTACAACTTCACCACACATTGAAACCCCTTCCCCACACACTGAAACACCTTCCGCACACACTGAAACAAAGTCCCCACACACTGAAACCCCTTCCCCACACACTGAAACCCCGTCCCCACACACTGCAACCCTTCCCCACACACTGAAACACCTTCCCCACAAACTGAATCCCCTTCCGGACACAGTTAAACAATTCCCCACACACTGAAACCCCATCCCCACACACTGAAACCCCTTCCCCACACAGTAAAACGCCTTCCCCAAACAATGAAACACATCCCCACACACTGAAACACCTTCCCTCACACTGAAACCCATCCCCACACACTGAAACACATCCCCAAACACTGAAACACATCCCCACAGACGGAAACACCTTCCCCACACACTGAAACCCATTCCCCACACACAGAAACACCTTCCCCACACACTGAAACACCTTCCCCACACACTGAAACAACTTCCCCACACACGGAAACCCCTTCCCCTCACCTTGAAACCCCGTCCCCACACACTGAAACGCCTTCCCCACACACTGAAACACCTTCCCCAAACACTGAAACAACATCCCCACACACTGAAACCCCTTCCCCACACACTGAAACACTTCCCCACACACTGAAACCCCTTCCCCGCAAACTGAAACCCCTTCCCCATACACTGAAATCCCTTCCCCGCACATCAAAACCCTTCCCCAAAAACTTAAACAACTTCCCAAAACACTGAAACAAATTCCCCACACACTGAAACCCCTTCCGCACACACTGAAACACCTTCCCCACACACTGAAACCCCGTCCCCACACACTGAAACGCCTTCCCCACACACTGAAACACCTTCCCCACACACTGAAACAACTTCCCCACACACTGAAACCCCTTCCCCACACAATGAAACAACTTCCCCACACACTGATACCCCGTCCCCACACACTGAAACGCCTTCCCCACACACTGAAACACCTTCCCCAAACACTGAAACAACTTCCCAACACACTGAAACACCTTCCCCACACACTGAGACCCCTTCTGCACACACTGAAACACCTTCCCCACACACTGAAACCACTTCCCCACACACTGAAACCCCTTCCACACACAGTGAAACCCTTCCCCACGCACTGAAACCCCTTCCCCACATACTGAAACACATCCCCACTCACTGAAACCCCATTCCCACACACTGAAACACATCCCCACACACTGAAGTCCTTTCCCCACACACTGAAACACATCCCCACACACTGAAACACTTTCCCCACACAGTCAAACCTCGACCCCACACACTGTAACCCTTCCCCACACACTGAAACACCTTCCCCACACACTGAAACCCTTCCCCACACACTGAAACCCATTCCCCACACACTGAAACACCTTCCCCACACACTGAAACCCTTCACCACACACTGAAACCCTTCCCCACAGACTGAATCCCCTTCCCCACATACTGAAACCCCTACAAGACACAGTGAAACACCTTCCCCACACACAGAAACCACTACCGCACACAGTGAAACAATTCCCCACACACTGAAACACCTTCTGCACACACTTAAACCCATCCCCACACACTGAAACCCATCCCCTCACACAGAAACACCTTCCCCACACACTGAAACACTTCCCCACACACCGAAACCCTTCCCCACACACTGAAACACATACCCACACACTGAAACACCTTCCCAACACACTGAAACCCATTCCCCACACACTGAAACACCATCCCCACACATTGAATTACCTTCCCCACACTCTGTCACAACTTCACCACACATTGAAACCCCTTCCCCACACACTGAAACCCCGTCCCCACACACTGCAACCCATTCCCACACACTGAAACACTTCCCCACAAACTGAAACGCCTTCCCCGCACACTGAAACCCCTTCCCCACACACTGAAACCCTTCCCCACACACTGAAACCCTTCCCTACACACTGAAACCCTACACCACACACTGAAATCTCTTCCCCACATACTGAAACCCCTTCCCCACACACTGAAACACCTTCCGCACACACTGAAACCCCTTCCGCACACACTGAAACACCTTCCCAACACACTGAAACCACTTCCCCACACACTGAAACCCCTTCTGCACACACTGAAACACCTTCCCCACACAATGAAACCACTTCCCCACACACTGAAACCCGTTCCGCACAAAGCGAAACCCTTACCCACACACTGAAACCTCGTCCCCACATACTGTAACCCTTGCCCACACACTGAAACACCTTCCCCACACACTGAAACCCTTCCCCACACACTGAAACCCATTCCCCACACACTGAAACCCCTTCCCCACACACTGAAACCCTTCACCACACACTGAAACCCTTCCCCACACACTGAATCCCCTTCCCCACATACTGAAACCCCTACACCACGCAGTGAAGCACATTCCCCACACACTGAAACTACTTCTGCACACAGTTAAACAATTCCCCACACACTGAAACACATTCTGCACACACTGAAACCCATCCCCACACACTGAAACCCATCCCCACACACAGAAACACCTTCCCCACACACTGAAACCCTTCCCCACACACTGAAACCCTTCCCCACACACTGAAACACATCCCCACACACTGAAACACCTTCCCAACACACTGAAACCCATTCCCCACACACTGAAACACCTTCCCCACACATTGAATTATCTTCCCCACACTCTGTTACAACTTCCCCACACATTGAAACCCCTTCCCCACACACTGAAACACCTTCCGCACACACTGAAACAACGTCCCCACACACTGAAACCCCTTCCCCACACACTGAAACCCCGTCCCCACACACTGCAACCCTTCCCCACACACTGAAACACCTTCCCCACACACTGAAACCCCTTCCGGACACAGTTAAACAATTCCCCACACACTGAAACCCCATCCCCAAACACTGAAACCCGTTCCCCACACAGTGAAACCCCTTCCCCAAACAAGGAAACACATCCCCACACACTGAAACACCTTCCCTCACACTGAAACCCATCCCCACACACTGAAACACATCCCACAGACGGAAACACCTTCCCCACACACTGAAACCCATTCCCCACACACTGAAACAACTTCCCCACACACTGAAACCCCTTCCCCTCACACTGAAACCCCGTCCCCACACACTGAAACGCCTTCCCCACACACTGAAACACCTTCCCCAAACACTGAAACAACTTCCCCACACACTGAAACCCCTTCCCCACACACTGAAACACTTCCCCACACACTGAAACCCCTTCCCCACAAACTGAAACCCCTTCCACAGACACTGAAATCCCTTCCCGGCACATCAAAACCCTTCCCCAAAAACTGAAACCCCTTCCCCACACACTGAAACCCCTTCCCCACACACTGAAACCCTTCCCCACACACTGAAACCCCTTCCCCACATACTGAAAACCCTTCACCAGACACAGAAACACCTTTGCCACACACTGAAACCCCTCCTGCACACAGTTAAACAATACCCCACACACTGAAACCCCTTCCCCACACCCTGAAACCCCTTCCCTACACACTGAATCCCATTCCGCACACAATGAAATACCGTCCCCACACAATGAAACACCTTCCCCACACACAGAATCGCCTTCCCCACACACTGAAACCCCTTCCGCACACAATTAAACAGCATCCCCACACACTGAAACCACTTCCCCACGCACCGAAACAACTTCCGCACACACTGAATCCCATTCCGCAGACACTGAAACAACTTCCCAACACACTGAAACACCTTCCCCACACACTGAAACCTCTTCTGCACACACTGAAACACCTTCCCCACGCACTGAAACCACTTCCCCACACACTGAAGCCCCTTCCGCACACAGCGAAAGCCTTCCCCACGCACTGAAACCCCTTCCCCACAGACTGAAACACATCCCCACACTCTGAAACCCCATTCCCTAACACTGAAACACATCCCCACACACTGAAATCCCTTCCCCACAAACTGAAACACATCCCCACACACTGAAACACCATCCCCACACACTGAAACCTCGTCCCCACACACTGTAACCCTTCCCCACACACTGAAACACCTTCCCCACACACTTAAAACCTTCCCCACACACTGAAACCCATTCCCCACACACTGAAACCCTTCACCACACACTGAAACCCTTCCCCACACACTGAATCCCCTTCCCCACATACTGAAACCCCGACACCACTCGGTGAAACACCTTCCCCACACACAGAAACACCTTCCCCACACACTGAAACCCTTCCCCACACACTGAAACTCTTCCCCACACACTGAAACACATCCCCACAAACTGAAACACCTTCCCAACACACAGAAACCCATTCCCCACACACTGAAACACCTTCCCCACACATTGAATTACCTTCCCCACACTCTGTTACAACTTCCCCACACATTGAAACCCCTTGCCCACACACTGAAACACCTTCCGCACACACTGAAACAACGTCCCCACACACTGAAACCCCTTCCCCACACACTGAAACCCCGTCCCCACACACTGCAACCCTTCCCCACACACTGAAACACTTCCCCACAAACTGAAACCCCTTCCCCACACACTGAAACCCCTTCCCCACACACTGAGACCCTTCACCACACACTGAAACCCCTTCCCCACACTGAAACCCATCCCCACACACTGAAACCCTACCCCACACACTGAAAACTCTTCCACACAAACTGAAACCCCTTCCCCGCACACTGAAACCCCTTCCGCACACACAGAAACACCTTCCCAACACACTGAAACCACTTCCCCACACACTGAAACCCCTTCCGCACACAATGAAACACCTTCCCCACACACTGAAACCCATTCCCCACACACTGAAACCCTTCACCACACATTGAAACCCTTCCCCACACACTGAATCCCCTTCCCCACATACTGAAACCCCGACACCACTCGGTGAGACACCTTCCCCACACACAGAAACAACTTCCGCTCACAGTGAAACAATTCCCCACACACTGCAACACCTTCTGCACACACTGAAACCCATCCCCACACACTGAAACCCATCCCCACACACAGAAACACCTTCCCCACACACTGAAACCCTTCCCCACACACTGAAACTCTTCCCCACACACTGAAACACATCCCCACACACTGAAACACCTTCCCAACACACTGAAACCCATTCCCCACACACTGAAACACCTTCCCCACACATTGAATTACCTTCCCCACACTCTGTTACAACTTCCCCACACATTGAAACCCCTTGCCCACACACTGAAACACCTTCCGCACACACTGAAACAACGTCCCCACACACTGAAACCCCTTCCCCACCACTGAAACCCCGTCCCCACACACTACAACCCTTCCCCACACACTGAAACACTTCCCCACAAACTGAAACCCCTTCCCCACACACTGAAACCCCTTCCCCACACACTGAGACCCTTCCCCACACACTGAAACCCCTTCCCCACACTGAAACCCATCCCCACACACTGAAACCCTACCCCACACACTGAAACCTCTTCCACACAAACTGAAACCCCTTCCCCACACACTGAAACACCTTCCGCACACACTGAAACCCCTTCCGCACACACTGAAACACCTTCCCAACACACTGAAACCACTTCCCCACACACTGAAACCCCTTCCGCACACAATGAAACACCTTGCCCACACAATGAAACCACTTCCCCACACACTGAAACCCGTTCCGCACAAAGTGAAACCCTTACCCACACACTGAAACCTCGTCCCCACACACTGTAACCCTTCCCCACACACTGAAACTCCTTCCCCACACACTGAAACCCTTCCCCACACACTGAAACCCATTCCCCACACACTGAAACCCCTTCCCCACACACTGAAACTCTTCACCACACTCTGAAACCCTTCCCCACACACTGAATCCCCTTCCCCACATACTGAAACCCCTACACCACGCAGTGAAGCACCTTCCCCACACACTGAAACCACTTCTGCACACAGTTAAACAATTCCCCACACACTGAAACACCTTCTGCACACACTGAAACCCATCCCCACTCACTGAAACCCATCCCCACACACAGAAACTACTTCCCCACACACTGATTCCCTTCCCCACACACTGAAACCCTTCCCCACACACTGAAACACATCCCCACACTCTGTTACAACTTCCCCACACATTGAAACCCCTTCCCCACACACTGAAACACCTTCTCCAAACACTGAAACAACGTCCCCACACACTGAAACCCCTTCCCCACACACTGAAACCCCGTCCCCACACACTGCAACCCTTCCCCACACACTGAAACACCTTCCCCACACACTGAAACACCTTCCAGACACAGTTAAACAATTCCCCACACACTGAAACCCCATCCCCACACACTGAAACCCCTTCCCCAAACAGTTAAACCCCTTCCCCAAACAATGAAACACATCCCCACACACTGAAAGACCTTCCCTCACACTGAAACCCATCCCCACACACTGAAACACATCCCCACAGACGGAACCACCTTCCCCACACACTGAAACCCATTCCCCACACACAGAAACACCTTCCCCACACACTGAACCACCTTCGCCACACACTGAAACAACTTCCCCACACACTGAAACCCCGTCCCCTCACACTGAAACCCCGTCCCCACACACTGAAACGCCTTCCACACATACTGAAACACCTTCCCCAAACACTGAAACAACTTCCCCACACACTGAAACACTTCCCCACACACTGAAACCCCTTCCCCACAAACTGAAACCCCTTCCCCAGACACTGAAATCCCTTCCCCGCACATCAAAACCCTTCCCCACAAACTGAAACCCCTTCCCCACACACTGAAACCCCTTCCCCACACACTGAAACCCTTCCCCACACACTGAAACCCCTTCCCCACATGCTGCAAACCCTTCCCCACACACAGAAACACCTTCGCCACACACTGAAACCCCTTCTGCACACAGTTAAACAATTCCCCACACACTGAAACCCCTTCCCCACACCCTGAAACCCCTTCCCTACACACTGAATCCCATTCCGCACACAATGAAACACCGTCCCCACACAATGAAACACCTTCCCCACACACAGAATCGCCTTCCCCACACACTGAAACCCCTTCCGCACACAATTCAACAGCATCCCCACACACTGAAACCACTTCCCCACGCACCGAAACAACTTCCGCACACACTGAATCCCATTCTGCAGACACTGAAACAACTTCCCAACACACTGAAAAACCTTCCCCACACACTGAAACCACTTCCGCACACACTGAAACCCTTCCCCACACACTGAAACACATCCCCACACACCGAAACACCTTCCCAACACACTGAAACCCATTCCCCACACACTGAAACACCTTCCCCAAACATTGAATTACCTTCCCCACACTCTGTTACAACTTCCCCACACATTGAAACCCCTTGCCCACACACTGAAACACCTTCCGCACACACTGAAACAACGTCCCCACACACTGACACCCCTTCCCCACTCACTGAAACCCCGTCCCCACACACTGCAACCCTTCCCCACACACTGAAACACTTCCCCACATACTGAAACCCCTTCCCCACACACTGAAACCCTTCCCCACACACTGAATCCCCTTCCCCACACTGAAACCAATCCCCACACACTGAAACCCTACCCCACACACTGAAACCTCTTCCCCACAAACTGAAACCCCTTCCCCACACACAGAAACACCTTCCGCACACACTGAAACCCCTTCCGCACACACTGAAACACCTTCCCAACACACTGAAACCACTTCCCCACACACTGAAATCCCTTCCGCACACAATGAAACACCTTCCCCACACACTGAAACCCCTTCCCCACACCCTGAAACCCCTTCCCTACACACTGAATCCTATTCCGCACACAATGAAACACCGTCCCCACACACTGAAACCACTTCCCCACACACTGACGCCCCTTCCGCACACAGCGAAACCCTTCCCCATGCACTGAAACCCCTTCCCCACATACTGAAACACATCCCCACACACTGAAACCCCATTCTCACACATTGAAACACATCCCCATACAATGAAATACCTTCCCCACACACAGAATCGCCTTCCCCACACACTGAAACCCCTTCCGCACACAATTAAACAGCATCCCCACACACTGAAACCACTTCCCCACGCACCGAAACAACTTCCGCACACACTGAATCCCATTCCGCAGACACTGAAACAACTTCCCAACACACTGAAAAACCTTCCCCACACACTGAAACCCCTTCCGCACACACTGAAACACCTTCCCCACACACTGAAACCACTTCCCCACACACTGACGCCCCTTCCGCACACAGCGAAACCCTTCCCCATGCACTGAAACCCCTTCCCCACATACTGAAACACATCCCCACACACTGAAACCCCATTCCCACACATTGAAACACATCCCCACACACTGAAATCCCTTCCCCACAAACTGAAACACATCCCCACACACTGAAACACCTTCTCCACACACTGAAACCTCGTCCCCAGACACTGTAACCCTTCCCCACACACTGAAACACCTTCCCCACACACTGAAACCCTTCGCCACACACTGAAACCCATTCCCCACACACTGAAACCCCTTCCCCACACACTGAAACCCTTCACCACACACAGAAACCCTTCCCCGCACACTGAATCCCCTGCCCCACATACTGAAACCCCTAAACCAAACAGTGAAAGACCTTCCCCACACACATAAACCACTTCCGCACACAGTGAAACAATTCCCCACACACTGCAACACCTTCTGCACACACTGAAACCCATCCCCACACAATGAAACCCATCCCCACACACAGAAACACCTTCCCCACAGACTGAAACCATTCCCCACACACTGAAACCCTTCCCCACACACTGAAACACATCCCCACACACTGAAACACCTTCCCAACACACTGAAACCCATTCCCCAAACACTGAAACACCTTCCCCACACATTGAATTACCTTCCCCACACTCTGTTACAACATCCCCACACATTGAAACCCCTTGCCCAAACACTAAAACACCTTCCGCACACACTGAAACAACGTCCCCACACACTGAAACCCCTTCCCCACACACTGAAACCCCGTCCCCACACACTGCAACCCTTCCCCACACACGGAAACACTTCCCCACAAACTGAAACCCCTTCCCCACACACTGAAACCCCTTTCCCACACACTGAAACCCTTCACCACACACTGAAACCCCTTCCCCACACTGAAACCCTTCCCCACACACTGAAACCCTACCCCACACACTGAACTCTCTTCCTCACAAACTGAAACCCCTTCCCCACACACTGAAACACCTTCCGCAAACACTGAAACCCCTTCCGCACACACTGAAACACCTTCCCAACACACTGAAACCACTTCCCCACACACTGAAACCCCTTCCGCACACAATGAAACACATTCCCCACACAATGAAACCACTTCCCCACACACTGAAACACGTTCCGCACAAAGTGAAACCCTTCCCCACACTCTGGAACCCTTCCCCACACACTGAAACCCATTCCCCACACACTGAAACCCTTCCCCACACACTGAAACCCTTCACCACACACTGAAACCCTTCCCCACACACTGAATCCCCTTCCCCACATACTGAAACCCGTACACGACACAGTGAAACACCTTCCCCACACACTGAAACCACTTCCGCACACAGTTAAACAATTCCCCACACACTGAAACACCTTCTGCACACACTGAAACCCATCCCCACACACTGAAACCCATCCCCACACACAGAAACACCTTCCCCACACACTGAAATCTTTCCCCACACACTGAAACCCTTCCGCACACACTGAAACACATCCCCACACACTGAAACACCTTCCCAACACACTGAAACCCATTCCCCACACACTGAAACACCTTCCCCACACATTGAATTACCTTCCCCACACTCTGTTACAACTTCCCCACACATTGAAACCCCTTCCCCACACACTGAAACACCTTCCGCACACACTGAAACAACGTCCCCACACACTGAAACCCCTTCCCCACACACTGAAACCCCGTCCCCACACACTGCAACCCTTCCCCACACACTGAAACACTTCCCCACAAACTGAAACCCCTTCCCCACACACTGAAACCCCTTCCCCACTCACTAAAACACTTCCCCACACACTGAAACCCCTTCCCCACAATGAAACCCTTCCCCACACACTGAAACCCTACCCCACACATTGAAACCTCTTCCCCACATATTGAAACCCCTTCCCCACACACTGAAACACCTTCTCAACACACTGAAACCACTACCCCACACACTGAAACCCCTTCCGCACACACTGAAACACCTTCCCCACACACTGAAACCCGTTCTGCACACAATGAAACCACTTCCCCACACACTGAAACCCCTTTC
This sequence comes from Heterodontus francisci, assembly GCF_036365525.1. NCBI lineage: Eukaryota > Metazoa > Chordata > Chondrichthyes > Heterodontiformes > Heterodontidae > Heterodontus > Heterodontus francisci. The sequence continues at coordinate 21,366,880 of NC_090392.1, read as the reverse complement.
CCACACACTGAAACACATCCCCACACACTGAAACCCCTTCCCCACACACTGAAACACATCCCCACACACTGAAACACCTTCCCCACACACTGAATCCCATTCTGCACGCCGTGAAACCCTTCCCCACAAACTGAAACCCCTTCCCCACACACTGACAAACCTTCCCCACACACTGAAACCCTTCCCCACACACTGAAACCCTTCGCCCCACACTGAAACCCCTTCCCCACACACTGAAACGACTTCCCCACACACTGAAACACCTTCCTCACACACACTGAAACCCCTTCCCCACACACTGAAACCTCTTCCTCACACACTGAATCATCTTCCCCACACACTGAAACACCTTCTTCACACACTGAAACCCATCCCCACACACTGAAACCCATCCCCAATCACAGAAACACCTTCCCCACACACTGAAACCCTTCCCCACACACTGAAACACATCCCCACACACTGAAACACATCCCCACACACTGAAACACCTTCCCAACACACTGAAACCCATTCCCCACACACTGAAACACCTTCCCCACACATTGAATTACATTCCCCACACACTGAATCACCTTCCCGACACACGGAAACCCCTTCCCCACACACTGAAACACCTTCCCAACACATTGAATTACATTCCCCACACACTGAATCACCTTCCCGACACACTGAAACCCCTTCCCCACACACTGAAACCCCGTCCCCACACACTGTAACCCTTCCCCACACACTGAAACACTTCCCCACAAACTGAAACCCCTTCCCCACACACTGAAACCCTTCCCCACACACTGAAACCCCTCCCCCCAAACACTCTGAAACCCCTTCCCCACACACTGAAACCCTTCCCCACACACTGAAACCCTTCCCCACACACTGAAACCTCTTCCCCACATACTGTAACCCCTTCCCCACACACTGAAACACCTTCCCCACACACTAAAAATCCTTCCCTACACACTGAATCCCCTTCCGCACACAATGAAACACCTTCCCCACACAATGAAACACCATCCCCACATACTGAATCCCCTTCCCCACAAACTGAAACCCCTTCCGCACACAATGTAACACCTTCCCGACACACTGAAACACCTTTCCCACAAACTGAAACACCTTCCGCACACACTGAAACCCTTTCCGCACACACTGAAACACCTTCCCAACACAGTGAAACCCCTTCCCCCACACTGAAACCCCTTCCTCACACACTGAAACCCCTTCAGCACACACTGAAGCACCTTCCCCACACACTGAAACCACTTCCCCACACACGGAAACCCCTTCCGCACACAGTGAAACCCTTCCCCACACACTGAAACCGCTTCCCCACACACTGAAACACATCCCCACACACTGAAACACCTTCCCCACACACTGGAACACATCCCCACACACTGAAGCACCTTCCCCACACGCTGAAACCCCTTCTGCACACCGTGAAACCCTTCCCCACAAACTGAAACACCTTCCCCACACACTGAAACACCTTCCCCACACACTGAAACCCTTCACCAAACACTGAAGCCCCTTCCCCACACACTGAAACACCTTCCCCATACACTGGAACACATTCCTCACACACACTGAAACCCCTTCCTCACACACTGAAACACCGTCCCCACCAACTGAAACACCTTCCTCACACACTGAAACCCCTTCCCCACACACTGAAACACATCCCCACACACTGAAACACCTTCCCCACACACTGAATCCCATTCTGCACGCCGTGAAACCCTTCCCCACAAACTGAAACCCCTTCCCCACACACTGAAACACATCCCCACACACTGAAACACCTTCCCCACACACTGAATCCCATTCTGCACGCCGTGAAACCCTTCCCCACACACTGAAACCCTTCCCCACACACTGAAACCCTTCGCCCCACACTGAAACCCCTTCCCCACACACTGAAACAACTTCCCCACACACTGAAACACCTTCCTCACACACACTGAAACCCCTTCCCCACACACTGAAACCTCTTCCTCACACACTGAATCATCTTCCCCACACACTGAAACACCTTCTTCACACACTGAAACCCATCCCCACACACTGAAACCCATCCCCAATCACAGAAACACCTTCCCCACACACTGAAACCCTTCCCCACACACTGAAACACATCCCCACACACTGAAACACATCCCCACACACTGAAACACCTTCCCAACACACTGAAACCCATTCCCCACACACTGAAACACCTTCCCCACACATTGAATTACATTCCCCACACACTGAATCACCTTCCCGACACACGGAAACCCCTTCCCCACACACTGAAACACCTTCCCAACACATTGAATTACATTCCCCACACACTGAATCACCTTCCCGACACACTGAAACCCCTTCCCCACACACTGAAACCCCGTCCCCACACACTGTAACCCTTCCCCGCACACTGAAACACTTCCCCACAAACTGAAACCCCTTCCCCACACACTGAAACCCTTCCCCACACACTGAAACCCCTCCCCCCAAACACTCTGAAACCCCTTCCCCACACACTGAAACCCTTCCCCACACACTGAAACCCTTCCCCACACACTGAAACCTCTTCCCCACATACTGAAACCCCTTCCCCACACACTGAAACACCTTCCCCACACACTAAAAATCCTTCCCTACACACTGAATCCCCTTCCGCACACAATGAAACACCTTCCCCACACAATGAAACACCATCCCCACATACTGAATCCCCTTCCCCACAAACTGAAACCCCTTCCGCACACAATGTAACACCTTCCCGACACACTGAAACACCTTTCCCACAAACTGAAACACCTTCCGCACACACTGAAACCCTTTCCGCACACACTGAAACACCTTCCCAACACAGTGAAACCCCTTCCCCCACACTGAAACCCCTTCCTCACACACTGAAACCCCTTCAGCACACACTGAAGCACCTTCCCCACACACTGAAACCACTTCCCCACACACGGAAACCCCTTCCGCACACAGTGAAACCCTTCCCCACACACTGAAACCGCTTCCCCACACACTGAAACACATCCCCACACACTGAAACACCTTCCCCACACACTGGAACACATCCCCACACACTGAAGCACCTTCCCCACACGCTGAAACCCCTTCTGCACACCGTGAAACCCTTCCCCACAAACTGAAACACCTTCCCCACACACTGAAACACCTTCCCCACACACTGAAACCCTTCACCAAACACTGAAACCCCTTCCCCACACACTGAAACACCTTCCCCATACACTGGAACACATTCCTCACACACACTGAAACCCCTTCCTCACACACTGAAACACCGTCCCCACCAACTGAAACACCTTCCTCACACACTGAAACCCCTTCCCCACACACTGAAACACATCCCCACACACTGAAACACCTTCCCCACACACTGAATCCCATTCTGCACGCCGTGAAACCCTTCCCCACAAACTGAAACCCCTTCCCCACACACTGAAACACATCCCCACACACTGAAACACCTTCCCCACACACTGAATCCCATTCTGCACGCCGTGAAACCCTTCCCCACACACTGAAACCCTTCCCCACACACTGAAACCCTTCGCCCCACACTGAAACCCCTTCCCCACACACTGAAACAACTTCCCCACACACTGAAACACCTTCCTCACACACACTGAAACCCCTTCCCCACACACTGAAACCTCTTCCTCACACACTGAATCATCTTCCCCACACACTGAAACACCTTCTTCACACACTGAAACCCATCCCCACACACTGAAACCCATCCCCAATCACAGAAACACCTTCCCCACACACTGAAACCCTTCCCCACACACTGAAACACATCCCCACACACTGAAACACATCCCCACACACTGAAACACCTTCCCAACACACTGAAACCCATTCCCCACACACTGAAACACCTTCCCCACACATTGAATTACATTCCCCACACACTGAATCACCTTCCCGACACACGGAAACCCCTTCCCCACACACTGAAACACCTTCCCAACACATTGAATTACATTCCCCACACACTGAATCACCTTCCCGACACACTGAAACCCCTTCCCCACACACTGAAACCCCGTCCCCACACACTGTAACCCTTCCCCACACACTGAAACACTTCCCCACAAACTGAAACCCCTTCCCCACACACTGAAACCCTTCCCCACACACTGAAACCCCTCCCCCCAAACACTCTGAAACCCCTTCCCCACACACTGAAACCCTTCCCCACACACTGAAACCCTTCCCCACACACTGAAACCTCTTCCCCACATACTGAAACCCCTTCCCCACACACTGAAACACCTTCCCCACACACTAAAAATCCTTCCCTACACACTGAATCCCCTTCCGCACACAATGAAACACCTTCCCCACACAATGAAACACCATCCCCACATACTGAATCCCCTTCCCCACAAACTGAAACCCCTTCCGCACACAATGTAACACCTTCCCGACACACTGAAACACCTTTCCCACAAACTGAAACACCTTCCGCACACACTGAAACCCTTTCCGCACACACTGAAACACCTTCCCAACACAGTGAAACACCTTCCCCCACACTGAAACCCCTTCCTCACACACTGAAACCCCTTCAGCACACACTGAAGCACCTTCCCCACACACTGAAACCACTTCCCCACACACGGAAACCCCTTCCGCACACAGTGAAACCCTTCCCCACACACTGAAACCGCTTCCCCACACACTGAAACACATCCCCACACACTGAAACACCTTCCCCACAAACTGAAACCCCTTCTGCACACCGTGAAACCCTTCCCCACAAACTGAAACACCTTCCCCACACACTGAAACACCTTCCCCACACACTGTAACCCTTCCCTACACACTGAAACCCCTTCCCCACACACTGAAACCCTTCACCAAACACTGAAACCCCTTCCCCACACACTGAAACACCTTCCCCATACACTGGAACACCTTCCTCACACACACTGAAACCCCTTCCTCACACACTGAAACACCGTCCCCACCAACTGAAACACCTTCCTCACACTCTGAAACACATTCTGCACACACAGAAATCCATCCCCACACACTGAAACCCATCCCCACACACTGAAACCCCTTCCCCACACACTGAAACCCTTCCCCACACACTGAAATACATCCCCACACACTGAAACAAATCCCCACATACTGAAACTCCTTCCCAACACACTGAAACCCATTCCCCACACACTGAAACACCTTCCCGACACACGGAAACCCCTTCCCCACACACTGAAACAACTTCCCAACACATTGAATTACATTCCCCACACACTGAATCACCTTCCCGATACACTGAAAACCCTTCCCCACACACTGAAACCCCGTCCCCGCACACTGTAACCCTTCCCCACACACTGAAACACTTCCCCACAAACTGAAACCCCTTCCCCACACACTGAAACCCTTCCCCACACACTGAAACCCCTCCCCCCAAACACTCTGAAACCCCTTCCCCACACACTAAAACCCTTCCCCACACACTGAAACCCTTCCCCACACACTGAAACCTCTTCCCCACATACTGAAACCCCTTCCCCACACACTGAAACACCTTCCCCACACACTAAAAATCCTTCCCTACACACTGAATCCCCTTCCGCACACAATGAAACACCTTCCCCACACAATGAAACACCATCCCCACATACTGAATCCCCTTCCCCACACACTGAAACCCCTTCCGCACACAATGTAACACCTTCCCGACACACTGAAACACCTTTCCCACAAACTGAAACACATTCCGCACACACTGAAACCCATACCCCACACACTGAAACCCCGTCCCCACACACTGTAACCCTTCCCCACACACTGAAACACTTCCCCACAAACTGAAACCCCTTCCCCACACACTGAAACCCTTCCCCACACACTGAAACCCCTCCCCCCAAACACTCTGAAACCCCTTCCCCACACACTGAAACCCTTCCCCACACACTGAAACCCTTCCCCACACCCTGAAACCTCTTCCCCACATACTGAAACCTCTTCCCCACACACTGAAACACCTTCCCCACACACTAAAAATCCTTCCCTACACACTGAATCCCCTTCCGCACACAATGAAACACCTTCCCCACACAATGAAACATCATCCCCACATACTGAATCCCCTTCCCCACACACTGAAACCCCTTCCGCACACAATGTAACACCTTCCCGACACACTGAAACACCTTTCCCACAAACTGAAACACATTCCGCACACACTGAAACCCATACCGCACACACTGAAACACCTTCCCAACACAGTGAAACCCCTTCCCCCACACTGAAACCCCTTCCTCACACACTGAAACCCCTTCAGCACACACTGAAGCACCTTCCCCACACACTGAAACCACTTCCCCACACACGGGAACCCCTTCCGCACACAGTGAAACCCTTCCCCACACACTGAAACCGCTTCCCCACACACTGAAACACATCCCCACACACTGAAACCCCTTCCCCACACACTGAAACACATCCCCACACACTGAAGCACCTTCTCCACACACTGAAACCCCTTCTGCACACCGTGAAACCCTTCCCCACAAACTGAAACACCTTCCCCACACACTGAAACACCTTCCCCACACACGGAAACCCTTCCCTACACACTGGAACACATCCCCACACACTGAAGCACCTTCCCCACACACTGAAACCCCTTCTGCACACCGTTAAACCCTTCCACACAAACTGAAACACCTTCCCCACACACTGAAGCACCTTCCCCACACACTGAAACCCTTCCCTACACACTGAAACCCCTTCCCCACACACTGAAACCCTTCACCAAACACTGAAACCCCTTCCCCACACACTGAAACACCATCCCCATACACTGGAACACCTTCCTCACACACACTGAAACCCCTTCCTCACACACTGAAACACCGTCCCCACCAACTGAAACACCTTCCTCACAATCTGAAACACATTCTGCACACACGGAAACACATCCCCACACACTGAAACCCATCCCCCCACACTGAAACTCCTTCCCCACACACTGAAACCCCGTCCCCACACACTGTAACCCTTCCCCACACACTGAAACACTTCCCCACAAACTGAAACCCCTTCCCCACACACTGAAACCCTTCCCCACACACTGAAACCCCTCCCCCCAAACACTCTGAAACCCCTTCCCCACACACTGAAACCCTTCCCCACTCACTGAAACCCTTCCCCACACACTGAAACCTCTTCCCCACATACTGAAACCCCTTCCCCACACACTGAAACACCTTCTCCACACACTAAAAATCCTTCCCTACACACTGAATCCCCTTCCGCACACAATGAAACACCTTCCCCACACAATGAAACACCATCCCCACATACTGAATCCCCTTCCCCACAAACTGAAACCCCTTCCGCACACAATGTAACACCTTCCCGACACACTGAAACACCTTTCCCACAAACTGAAACACCTTCCGCACACACTGAAACCCTTTCCGCACACACTGAAACACCTTCCCAACACAGTGAAACCCCTTCCCCCACACTGAAACCCCTTCCTCACACACTGAAACCCCTTCAGCACACACTGAAGCACCTTCCCCACACACTGAAACCACTTCCCCACACACGGAAACCCCTTCCGCACACAGTGAAACCCTTCCCCACACACTGAAACACCTTCCCCACACACTGAATCCCATTCTACACGCCGTGAAACCCTTCCCCACAAACTGAAACCCCTTCCCCACACACTGACAAACCTTCCCCACACACTGAAACCCTTCCCCACACACTGAAACCCTTCGCCCCACACTGGAACCCCTTCCCCACACACTGAAACTACTTCCCCACACACTGAAACACCTTCCTCACACACACTGAAACCCCTTCCCCACACACTGAAACCTCTTCCTCACACACTGAATCATCTTCCCCACACACTGAAACACCTTCTTCACACACTGAAACCCATCCCCACACACTGAAACCCATCCCCAATCACAGAAACACCTTCCCCACACACTGAAACCCTTCCCCACACACTGAAACACATCCCCACACACTGAAACACATCCCCACACACTGAAACACCTTCCCAACACACTGGAACCCATTCCCCACACACTGAAACACCTTCCCCACACATTGAATTACATTCCCCACACACTGAATCACCTTCCCGACACAGGGAAACCCCTTCCCCACACACTGAAACACCTTCCCAACACATTGAATTACATTCCCCACACACTGAATCACCTTCCCGACACACTGAAACCCCTTCCCCACACATTGAAACCCCGTCCCCAAACACTGTAACACTTCACCACACACTGAAACACTTCCCCACAAACTGAAACCCCTTCCCCACACACTGAAACCCTTCCCCACACACTGAAACCCCTCCCCCCAAACACTCTGAAACCCCTTCCCCACACACTGAAACCCTTCCCCACACACTGAAACCCTTCCCCACACACTGAAACCTCTTCCCCACATACTGAAACCCCTTCCCCACACACTGAAACACCTTCCCCACACACTAAAAATCCTTCCCTACACACTGAATCCCCTTCCGCACACAATGAAACACCTTCCCCACACAATGAAACACCATCCCCACATACTGAATCCCCTTCCCCACAAACTGAAACCCCTTCCGCACACAATGTAACACCTTCCCGACACACTGAAACACCTTTCCCACAAACTGAAACACCTTCCGCACACACTGAAACCCTTTCCGCACACACTGAAACACCTTCCCAACACAGTGAAACCCCTTCCCCCACACTGAAACCCCTTCCTCACACACTGAAACCCCTTCAGCACACACTGAAGCACCTTCCCAACACACTGAAACCACTTCCCCACACACGGAAACCCCTTCCGCACACAGTGAAACCCTTCCCCACACACTGAAACCGCTTCCCCACACACTGAAACACATCCCCACACACTGAAACACCTTCCCCACACACTGTAACCCTTCCCTACACACTGAAACCCCTTCCCCACACACTGAAACCCTTCACCAAACACTGAAACCCCTTCCCCACACACTGAAACACCTTCCCCATACACTGGAACACCTTCCTCACACACACTGAAACCCCTTCCTCACACACTGAAACACCGTCCCCACCAACTGAAACACCTTCCTCACACTCTGAAACACATTCTGCACACACGGAAATCCATCCCCACACACTGAAACCCATCCCCACACACTGAAACCCCTTCCCCACACACTGAAACCCTTCCCCACACACTGAAATACATCCCCACACACTGAAACAAATCCCCACATACTGAAACTCCTTCCCAACACACTGAAACCCATTCCCCACACACTGAAACACCTTCCCGACACACGGAAACCCCTTCCCCACACACTGAAACAACTTCCCAACACATTGAATTACATTCCCCACACACTGAATCACCTTCCCGATACACTGAAAACCCTTCCCCACACACTGAAACCCCGTCCCCGCACACTGTAACCCTTCCCCACACACTGAAACACTTCCCCACAAACTGAAACCCCTTCCCCACACACTGAAACCCTTCCCCACACACTGAAACCCCTCCCCCCAAACACTCTGAAACCCCTTCCCCACACACTAAAACCCTTCCCCACACACTGAAACCCTTCCCCACACACTGAAACCTCTTCCCCACATACTGAAACCCCTTCCCCACACACTGAAACACCTTCCCCACACACTAAAAATCCTTCCCTACACACTGAATCCCCTTCCGCACACAATGAAACACCTTCCCCACACAATGAAACACCATCCCCACATACTGAATCCCCTTCCCCACACACTGAAACCCCTTCCGCACACAATGTAACACCTTCCCGACACACTGAAACACCTTTCCCACAAACTGAAACACATTCCGCACACACTGAAACCCATACCCCACACACTGAAACCCCGTCCCCACACACTGTAACCCTTCCCCACACACTGAAACACTTCCCCACAAACTGAAACCCCTTCGCCACACACTGAAACCCTTCCCCACACACTGAAACCCCTCCCCCCAAACACTCTGAAACCCCTTCCCCACACACTGAAACCCTTCCCCACACACTGAAACCCTTCCCCACACCCTGAAACCTCTTCCCCACATACTGAAACCCCTTCCCCACACACTGAAACACCTTCCCCACACACTAAAAATCCTTCCCTACACACTGAATCCCCTTCCGCACACAATGAAACACCTTCCCCACACAATGAAACACCATCCCCACATACTGAATCCCCTTCCCCACACACTGAAACCCCTTCCGCACACAATGTAACACCTTCCCGACACACTGAAACACCTTTCCCACAAACTGAAACACATTCCGCACACACTGAAACCCATACCGCACACACTGAAACACCTTCCCAACACAGTGAAACCCCTTCCCCCACACTGAAACCCCTTCCTCACACACTGAAACCCCTTCAGCACACACTGAAGCACCTTCCCCACACACTGAAACCACTTCCCCACACACGGGAACCCCTTCCGCACACAGTGAAACCCTTCCCCACACACTGAAACCGCTTCCCCACACACTGAAACACATCCCCACACACTGAAACCCCTTCCCCACACACTGAAACACATCCCCACACACTGAAGCACCTTCTCCACACACTGAAACCCCTTCTGCACACCGTGAAACCCTTCCCCACAAACTGAAACACCTTCCCCACACACTGAAACACATTCCCCACACACGGAAACCCTTCCCTACACACTGGAACACATCCCCACACACTGAAGCACCTTCCCCACACACTGAAACCCCTTCTGCACACCGTTAAACCCTTCCACACAAACTGAAACACCTTCCCCACACACTGAAGCACCTTCCCCACACACTGAAACCCTTCCCTACACACTGAAACCCCTTCCCCACACACTGAAACCCTTCACCAAACACTGAAACCCCTTCCCCACACACTGAAACACCATCCCCATACACTGGAACACCTTCCTCACACACACTGAAACCCCTTCCTCACACACTGAAACACCGTCCCCACCAACTGAAACACCTTCCTCACAATCTGAAACACATTCTGCACACACGGAAACACATCCCCACACACTGAAACCCATCCCCCCACACTGAAACTCCTTCCCCACACACTGAAACCCCGTCCCCACACACTGTAACCCTTCCCCACACACTGAAACACTTCCCCACAAACTGAAACCCCTTCCCCACACACTGAAACCCTTCCCCACACACTGAAACCCCTCCCCCCAAACACTCTGAAACCCCTTCCCCACACACTGAAACCCTTCCCCACACACTGAAACCCTTCCCCACACACTGAAACCTCTTCCCCACATACTGAAACCCCTTCCCCACACACTGAAACACCTTCTCCACACACTAAAAATCCTTCCCTACACACTGAATCCCCTTCCGCACACAATGAAACACCTTCCCCACACAATGAAACACCATCCCCACATACTGAATCCCCTTCCCCACAAACTGAAACCCCTTCCGCACACAATGTAACACCTTCCCGACACACTGAAACACCTTTCCCACAAACTGAAACACCTTCCGCACACACTGAAACCCTTTCCGCACACACTGAAACACCTTCCCAACACAGTGAAACCCCTTCCCCCACACTGAAACCCCTTCCTCACACACTGAAACCCCTTCCGCACACACTGAAGCACCTTCCCCACACACTGAAACCACTTCCCCACACACGGAAACCCCTTCCGCAAACAGTGAAACCCTTCCCCACATACTGAAACCGCTTCCCCACACACTGAAACACATCCCCACACACTGAAACACCTTCCCCACACACTGAATCCCATTCTACACGCCGTGAAACCCTTCCCCACAAACTGAAACCCCTTCCCCACACACTGACAAACCTTCCCCACACACTGAAACCCTTCCCCACACACTGAAACCCTTCGCCCCACACTGGAACCCCTTCCCCACACACTGAAACTACTTCCCCACACACTGAAACACCTTCCTCACACACACTGAAACCCCTTCCCCACACACTGAAACCTCTTCCTCACACACTGAATCATCTTCCCCACACACTGAAACACCTTCTTCACACACTGAAACCCATCCCCACACACTGAAACCCATCCCCAATCACAGAAACACCTTCCCCACACACTGAAACCCTTCCCCACACACTGAAACACATCCCCACACACTGAAACACATCCCCACACACTGAAACACCTTCCCAACACACTGAAACCCATTCCCCACACACTGAAACACCTTCCCCACACATTGAATTACATTCCCCACACACTGAATCACCTTCCCGACACAGGGAAACCCCTTCCCCACACACTGAAACACCTTCCCAACACATTGAATTACATTCCCCACACACTGAATCACCTTCCCGACACACTGAAACCCCTTCCCCACACACTGAAACCCCGTCCCCACACACTGTAACACTTCACCACACACTGAAACACTTCCCCACAAACTGAAACCCCTTCCCCACACACTGAAACCCTTCCCCACACACTGAAACCCCTCCCCCCAAACACTCTGAAACCCCTTCCCCACACACTGAAACCCTTCCCCACACACTGAAACCCTTCCCCACACACTGAAACCTCTTCCCCACATACTGAAACCCCTTCCCCACACACTGAAACACCTTCCCCACACACTAAAAATCCTTCCCTACACACTGAATCCCCTTCCGCACACAATGAAACACCTTCCCCACACAATGAAACACCATCCCCACATACTGAATCCCCTTCCCCACAAACTGAAACCCCTTCCGCACACAATGTAACACCTTCCCGACACACTGAAACACCTTTCCCACAAACTGAAACACCTTCCGCACACACTGAAACCCTTTCCGCACACACTGAAACACCTTCCCAACACAGTGAAACCCCTTCCCCCACACTGAAACCCCTTCCTCACACACTGAAACCCCTTCAGCACACACTGAAGCACCTTCCCCACACACTGAAACCACTTCCCCACACACGGAAACCCCTTCCGCACACAGTGAAACCCTTCCCCACACACTGAAACCGTTTCCCCACACACTGAAACACATCCCCACACACTGAAACACCTTCCCCACACACTGGAACACATCCCCACACACTGAAGCACCTTCCCCACACACTGAAACCCCTTCTGCACACCGTGATACCCTTCCCCACAAACTGAAACACCTTCCCCACACACTGAAACACCTTCCCCACACACTGTAACCCTTCCCTACACACTGAAACCCCTTCCCCACACACTGAAACCCTTCACCAAACACTGAAACCCCTTCCCCACACACTGAAACACCTTCCCCATACACTGGAACACCTTCCTCACACACACTGAAACCCCTTCCTCACACACTGAAACACCGTCCCCACCAACTGAAACACCTTCCTCACACTCTGAAACACATTCTGCACACACGGAAACCCATCCCCACACACTGAAACCCATCCCCACACACTGAAACCCCTTCCCCACACACTGAAACCCTTCCCCACACACTGAAATACATCCCCACACACTGAAACAAATCCCCACATACTGAAACTCCTTCCCAACACACTGAAACCCATTCCCCACACACTGAAACACCTTCCCCACACATTGAATTACATTCCCCACACACTGAATCACCTTCCCGACACACGGAAACCCCTTCCCCACACACTGAAACAACTTCCCAACACATTGAATTACATTCCCCACACACTGAATCACCTTCCCGACACACTGAAAACCCTTCCCCACACACTGAAACCCCGTCCCCACACACTGTAACCCTTCCCCACACACTGAAACACTTCCCCACAAACTGAAACCCCTTCCCCACACACTGAAACCCTTCCCCACACACTGAAACCCCTCCCCCAAACACTCTGAAACCCCTTCCCAACACACTGAAACCCTTCCCCACACACTGAAACCCTTCCCCACACACTGAAACCTCTTCCCCACATACTGAAACCCCTTCCCCACACACTGAAACACCTTCCCCACACACTAAAAATCCTTCCCTACACACTGAATCCCCTTCCGCACACAATGAAACACCTTCCCCACACAATGAAACACCATCCCCACATACTGAATCCCCTTCCCCACACACTGAAACCCCTTCCGCACACAATGTAACACCTTCCCGACACACTGAAACACCTTTCCCACAAACTGAAACACATTCCGCACACACTGAAACCCATACCCCACACACTGAAACCCCGTCCCCACACACTGTAACCCTTCCCCACACACTGAAACACTTCCCCACAAACTGAAACCCCTTCCCCACACACTGAAACCCTTCCCCACACACTGAAACCCCTCCCCCCAAACACTCTGAAACCCCTTCCCCACACACTGAAACCCTTCCCCACACACTGAAACCTCTTCCCTACATACTGAAACCCCTTCCCCACACACTGAAACACCTTCCCCACACACTAAAAATCCTTCCCTACACACTGAATCCCCTTCCGCACACAATGAAACACCTTCCCCACACAATGAAACACCATCCCCACATACTGAATCCCCTTCCCCACACACTGAAACCCCTTCCGCACACAATGTAACACCTTCCCGACACACTGAAACACCTTTCCCACAAACTGAAACACATTCCGCACACACTGAAACCCATACCGCACACACTGAAACACCTTCCCAACACAGTGAAACCCCTTCCCCCACACTGAAACCCCTTCCTCACACACTGAAACCCCTTCAGCACACACTGAAGCACCTTCCCCACAAACTGAAACCACTTCCCCACACACGGGAACCCCTTCCGCACACAGTGAAACCCTTCACCACACACTGAAACCGCTTCCCCACACACTGAAACACATCCCCACACACTGAAACCCCTTCCCCACACACTGAAACACATCCCCACACACTGAAGCACCTTTCCCACACACTGAAACCCCTTCTGCACACCGTGAAACCCTTCCCCACAAACTGAAACACCTTCCCCACACACTGAAACACCTTCCCCACACACGGAAACCCTTCCCTACACACTGGAACACATCCCCACACACTGAAGCAGATTCCCCACACACTGAAACCCCTTCTGCACACCGTGAAACCCTTCCCCACAAATTGAAACACCTTCCCCACACACTGAAGCACCTTCCCCACACACTGAAACCCTTCCCTACACACTGAAACCCCTTCCCCACACACTGAAACCCTTCACCAAACACTGAAACCCCTTCCCCACACACTGAAACACCATCCCCATACACTGGAACACCTTCCTCACACACACTGAAACCCCTTCCACACACACTGAAACACCGTCCCCACCAACTGAAACACCTTCCTCACACTCTGAAACACATTCTGCACACACGGAAACACATCCCCACACACTGAAACCCATCCCCCCACACTGAAACTCCTTCCCCACACACTGAAACCCCGTCCCCACACACTGTAACCCTTCCCCACACACTGAAACACCTACCCCACAAACTGAAACCCCTTCCCCACACACTGAAACCCTTCCCCACACACTGAAACCCCTCCCCCCAAACACTCTGAAACCCCTTCCCCACACACTGAAACCCTTCCCCACACACTGAAACCCTTCCCCACACACTGAAACCTCTTCCCCACATACTGAAACCCCTTCCCCACACACTGAAACACCTTCCCCACACACTAAAAATCCTTCCCTACACACTGAATCCCCTTCCGCACACAATGAAACACCTTCCCCACACAATGAAACACCATCCCCACATACTGAATCCCCTTCCCCACACACTGAAACCCCTTCCGCACACAATGTAACACCTTCCCGACACACTGAAACACCTTTCCCACAAACTGAAACACATTCCGCACACACTGAAACCCATACCCCACACACTGAAACCCCGTCCCCACACACTGTAACCCTTCCCCACACACTGAAAAACATCCCCACAATGAAACCCTTCCCCACACACTGAATCCCCTTCCCCATACACTGAAACACCTTCCCCCCACATTGAAACCCCTTCCCCACACACTGAAACCCTTCCCCACACTCTGAAACACCTTCCCCACACACTGAAACACATTCCCCACACACTGAAACCCATTTGCCACAAATTGAAACCCCTTCCCCACACCCTGAATCGCCTTCGCACACACAGAAACACATCCCCACACAGTGAAAACAATCCCCACACACAGAAACCCTTTCCCCACACACTGAAACCCCTTCCCTCACACTGAAACAAATCCCCACACTCTGAAACACCTTCCCCACACACTGAAACCGCTTCCGCACACACTGAAACCCATCCCCGCACATTGAAACACAATCCCCACACACAAAAACCCATCCCCACACACGGAAACTCTTTCCCCACACACTGAAACCCTTCCCCACACACTGAACCACATCCACACACACTGAAGCACATCCCCACGCACTGAAACACCTTCCCCACACACTGAAACCCCTTCCCCACACACTGTAACATATCCCCACACACTGATACCCCTTCCCCACACACTGACACACATCCCCACACACTGATACACCTTCCCCACACACTGAAACCCCTTCTGCACAAAGTGAAACCCTTCCCCACACACTGATACCCTTCGCCACACACTGAAAACCCTTCCCCACACACTGAAACAGCTTCCCCACACACTGAAACCCATCCCCACACACTGAAACCCATCCCCACACACTGCAACTCCTTCCCCACACACTGAAACCCTTCCCCACACACTGAAACACATCCTCACACACTGAAACACATCCCCACACACTGTAACACATTCCCAACACACTGAACCCATTCCACACACACTGAAGCACCTACCCCACACACTGAAACACCTACCCCATACACTGAAACACCTTCCCCAAACACTGAAACAAATTCCCCGCACTCTGAAACCCCTTCCCCACACACTGAAACCCCGTCCCCACACAGTGAAACACTTCCCCACACACTGAAACACTTCCCCACAAACTGAAACCCCTTCCCCACACACTGAAACCCCTTCCCCACACACTTAAACCCTTCCCCACACACTGAAAACCCTTCCCCACACACTTAAACCCCTTCCCCACACACTGAAACCCTTCCCCACACACTGAAACCTCTTCCCCACATACTGAAACCCCTTCCCCACACACTGAAACACCTTCCCCACACACTAAAAATCCTTCCCTACACACTGAATCCCCTTCCGCACACAATGAAACACCTTCCCCACACAATGAAACACCATCCCCACATACTGTATCCCCTTCCCCACACACTGAAACCCCTTCCGCACACAATGTAACACCTTCCCGACACACTGAAACACCTTTCCCACAAACTGAAACACCTTCTGCACACACTGAAACCCTTTCCGCACACACTGAAACACCTTCCCAACACAGTGAAACCCCTTCCCCCACACTGAAACCCCTTCCTCACACACTGAAACCCCTTCAGCACACACTGAAGCACCTTCCCCACACACTGAAACCACTTCACCACACACGGAAACCCCTTCCGCACACAGTGAAACCCTTCCCCACACACTGAAACCGCTTCCCCACACACTGAAACACATCCCCACACACTGAAACCACTTCCCCACACACTGGAACACATCCCCACACACTGAAGCACCTTCCCCACACACTGAAACCCCTTCTGCACACCGTGAAACCCTTCCCCACAAACTGAAACACCTTCCCCACACACTGAAACACCTTCCCCATACACTGGAACACCTTCCTCACACACACTGAAACCCCTTCCTCACACACTGAAACACCGTCCCCACCAACTGAAACACCTTCCTCACACTCTGAAACACATTCTGCACACACGGAAACCCATCCCCACACACTGAAACCCATCCCCACACACTGAAACTCCTTCCCCACACACTGAAACCCTTCCCCACACACTGAAATACATCCCCACACACTGAAACAAATCCCCACATACTGAAACTCCTTCCCAACACACAGAAACCAATTCCCCACACACTGAAACACCTTCCCCACACATTGAAATACCTTCCCCACACACTGAAACACCTTCCCCACACACTGACACCCCTTCCCCATACACCGAAACACATTCCCCACACACTGAAACAACTTCCCCACACACTGAAACCCATTCCCCACACACTGAAACCCCGTCCCCACTCACTGTAACCCTTCGCCACAAACTGAAACACTTCCCCACAATCTAAAACCCCTTCCGCACACACTGATACCCCTTCCCCACACACTGAAACACTTCCCGACACACTGAAACCCCTACCCCACACACTGAAATCCCTTCCCCAAACACTGAAACCCTTCCCCACACACTGAAACTCTTCCCCACACACTGAAACCCCTTCCTCAAATACTGAAACCACTTCCCCACACACTGAAACACCTTCCCCACACACTGAAACCCCTTCCGCACACAGTTAAACAATTCCCCACACACGGAAACCCCTTCCCCACACACTGAAACCCTTCCCTACACACTGAATCCCCTTCCGCACACAATGAAACACCTTCCCCACACAATGAAACACCTTCCGCACACACTGAATCCCCTTCCCCACACACTGAAACCCCTTCCGCACACAATGAAACACCTTCCCTGCACAAAGTAACACATTCCCCACACACTGAAACACCTTCCGCACACACTGAAACCCCTTCCGCACACACTGAAGCACCTTCCGCACACACTGAAACCCCTTCCCCACACACTAAATCCCCTTCCTCACACACTGAAACCCGTTCCGCACACACTGAAATCCCTTCCGCACAGACTGAAACACATCTCAACGCACTGAAACCCCTTCCCCACTCTCTGAAACACATCCCCACATACTGAAACCCCTTCCCCACACACTGAAACACATCCCCACACACTGAAACTCCTTCCTCACACACTGAAACCCCTTCCGCACACCGTGAAACCCTTCCCCGCACACTGAAACCCCTTCCCCACACACTGAAACACATCCCCACACACAGAAACCCCTTCCCCACACACTGAAACCCCTTCCGCACACACTGAAACACCTTCCCCACACACTGAAGCCCATTCCCCGTACACTGAAACCCCTTCCACACACACTGAAACCCCTTCCGCACACACTGAAACACCTTCCCCACACACTGAAACGCCTTTCTCACACTCTGAAACCCCTTCCCCACACACTGAAACCCCTTCCGCACACATCAAAACACCTTCCCCACACACTGAAACACCTTCCCCAAACAATGAAGCACCTTCCCCACACACTGAAACCCCTTCCGCACACAGTGAAACCCTTCCCCACACTCTTCAACCCCTCCCCCCCACACTGAAACACCTTCCCCACACACTGAAAAACATCCCCACAATGAAACCCTTCCCCACACACTGAATCCCCTTCCCCATACACTGAAACACCTTCCCCCCACATTGAAACCCCTTCCCCACACACTGAAACCCTTCCCCACACTCTGAAACACCTTCCCCACACACTGAAACACATTCCCCACACACTGAAACCCATTTGCCACAAATTGAAACCCCTTCCCCACACCCTGAATCGCCTTCGCACACACAGAAACACATCCCCACACAGTGAAAACAATCCCCACACACAGAAACCCTTTCCCCACACACTGAAACCCCTTCCCTCACACTGAAACAAATCCCCACACTCTGAAACACCTTCCCCACACACTGAAACCGCTTAAGCACACACTGAAACCCATCCCCGCACATTGAAACACAATCCCCACACACAAAAACCCATCCCCACACACGGAAACCCTTTCCCCACACACTGAAACCCTTCCCCACACACTGAACCACATCCACACACACTGAAGCACATCCCCACGCACTGAAACACCTTCCCCACACACTGAAACCCCTTCCCCACACACTGTAACATATCCCCACACACTGATACCCCTTCCCCACACACTGACACACATCCCCACACACTGATACACCTTCCCCACACACTGAAACCCCTTCTGCACAAAGTGAAACCCTTCCCCACACACTGATACCCTTCGCCACACACTGAAAACCCTTCCCCACACACTGAAACAGCTTCCCCACACACTGAAACCCATCCCCACACACTGGAACCCATCCCCACACACTGCAACTCCTTCCCCACACACTGAAACCCTTCCCCACACACTGAAACACATCCTCACACACTGAAACACATCCCCACACACTGTAACACATTCCCAACACACTGAACCCATTCCACACACACTGAAACACCTTCCCCACACACTGAAACACCTACCCCATACACTGAAACACCTTCCCCAAACACTGAAACAAATTCCCCGCACTCTGAAACCCCTTCCCCACACACTGAAACCCCGTCCCCACACAGTGAAACACTTCCCCACACACTGAAACACTTCCCCACAAACTGAAACCCCTTCCCCACACACTGAAACCCCTTCCCCAAACACTTAAACCCTTCCCCACACACTGAAAACCCTTCCCCACACACTTAAACCCCTTCCCCATACACTGAAACCCTTCCCCACACACTGATACCCCTTTCCCACATACTGAAACCCCTTCCCCACACACTGAAACACCATCTGCACACCGTGAAACCCTTCGCCACACACTGAAACCCCTTCCCCACACACTGAAACATCTTCCCCACACACTGAAACCCTTCCCCACACACTGAAACCCCTTCCCCACACACTGAAACCCTTCGCCACACACTGAAACCCCTTCTCCACACACTGAAACACCTTCCCCACACACTGAAACACCTTCCTCACACACACTGTAACCCCTTCCCGACATACGGAAACAGCTTCCCCACACACTGAAACACCTTCCCCACACACTGAAACACCTTCTGCACTCACTGAAACCCATCCCCACACACTGAAACCCATTCCTAAACACTGAAACTCCTTCCCCACACACTGAAACCCTACCCCACACACTGAAACACATCCCCACTCACTGAAACACATCCCCACACACTGAAACACCTTCCCAACATACTGAACCCATTCCGCACCCACGGAAACACCTTCCCCACACATTGAAATACCTTCCCCACACACTGAAACACCTTCCCCACACACTCAAACCCCTTCCACATACACTGAAACACCTTCCGCACACACTGAAACTATTTCCCCACACACTCAAACTCCTTCCCCACACACTGAAACCCTACCCCACACACTGAAACACATCCCCACACACTGAAACACATCCCCACACACAGAAACACCTTCCCAACACACTGAACCCATTCCGCACCCACTGAAACACCTTCCCCACACATTGAAATACCTTCCCCACACACTGAAACACCTTCCCCACACACTCAAACCCCTTCCCCACACACTGAAACCCCGTCCCCACGCACTGAAACCCTTCCCCACACTCTGAAACCCCGTCCCCACACACTGAAACCCCGTCCCCACACACTGAAACCCTTCCCGCACGCTGAAACCCTTCCCCACACACTGAACCCCCTTCCCCACATACTGAAACAACTTCCCCACACACTGAAACACCTTCCCCACACACTGAAACCCCTTCCGCACACAGTTAAACAATTCCCCACACACTAAAACCCCTTCCCCACACACTGAAACCCCTTCCCTACACACTGAATCCCCTTCCGCACACAATGAGACACCTTCCCCACACAATGAAACACCTTCCCCACACACTGATTACCCTTCCCCACACACTGAAACCCCTTCCGCACAAAATGAAACACCTTCCCTACACATTGAAAATCCTTCCGCACACACTGAAACACCTTCCGCACACACTGTAACACATTCCGCCCACACTGAAACACCTTCCAAACAAACTGAAACCACTTCCCCACACACTGAAACCCCTTCCTCACACACTGAAAAACCACCACCACACACTGAAACCACTTCCCCACACACTGAAACCCCTTCCGCCCACAGTGAAACCCTTCCCCACACACTGAAACCCCTTCCCCACACACTGAAACACATCCACACACACTGAAACCCCTTCCCCACACACTGAAACACATCCCCACACACTGAAACCCCTTCCCCACACACCAAAACACATCCCCGCACACAGAAACCCCTTCCGCACACACTGAACCCCCTTCCGCACACACTGAAACACCTTCACCACTCACTGTAACCCCGTTCCCACACACTGAAACCCGTTCCGCGCACACTGAAACCCCTTCCGCACACACTGAAACACCTTCCCCACACACTGAAACCCCTTCCCCACACACTGAAACCCCTTCCGCACACACTGAATCACCTTCCCCACACACTGAAACCCCTTCCGCACACTCTGAAACACCTTCCCCACACACTGAAACCCCTTTCCCACACAGTGAAACCCTTCCCCACACAATTCTACCCCTTCCCCACACATTGAAACACCTCCCCCACACACTGAAAAACATCCCCACGCACTGAAACCCTTCCACACACACTGCAACCCCTTCCCCATACACTGAAATCCCTTCCCCCCACATTGAAACACCTTCCCCACACACTGAAACCCCTTCCCCACACACTGAAACACCTTCCATACACATTGAAAACCCTTCCGCACACACTGAAACAACTTCTGCACACACTGAAACACCTTCCAAACAAACTGAAACCACTTCCCCACACACTGAAACCCCTTCCTCACACACTGAAACCCCTTCCGCACACACTGAAACACCCTCACCACACACTGAAACCACTTCCCCGCACACTGAAACCCCTTCCGCCCACAGTGAAACCCTTCCCCACACACTGAAACCCCTTCCCGACACACTGAAACACATCCACACACACTGAAACCCATTCCCCACACACTGAAACACATCCCCACACACTGACACCCCTTCCCCACACACCAAAACACATCCCCACACACTGAAACACCTTCCCCACACACTGAAACCCCTTCTGCACACCGTGAATCCCTTCCCCACACACTGAAACCCCTTCCCCACACACTGAAACACATCCCAGCTCACAGAAACCCCTTCCCCACACACTGAACCCCCTTCCGCACACACTGAAACACCTTCACCACACACTGAAACCCCTTCCGCACACACTGAAACACCTTCCCCACACACTGAAACCCCCTCCCCACACACTGAAACCCCTTCCGCACACACTGAATCACCTTCCCCACACACTGAAACACCTTCCCCACACAAGGAAACCCCTTCCCCACACACTGAAATCCCTTCCGCACACAGTGAAACCCTTCCCCACACACTTCAACCCCTTCCCCACAAACTGAAACCCCTTCCCCACAAACTGAAAAACATCCCGACACACTGAAACCCTTCCCCACACACTGAAACCCCTTCCCCAAAAACTGAAACCCCTTCCCCCCACATTGAAACCCCTTCCCCGCACACTGAAACCATTCCCCACACTCTGTAACCACTTCCCCACACACTGAAACCCCTTCCGCACACACTGAAACCCATCCCCACACTCTGAAACACCTTCCCCAGACACTGAAACACCTTCCTCTCACACACTGAAACCCCTTCCCCACACACTGAAACACCTTCCCCAGACACTGAAACACCTTCCCCACACACTGAAACACCTTCTGCAAACACTGAAACCCATCCCCACATTTTGAAACCCATCCCCACACACTGAAACCCCTTCCCCACACACTTATACCCTTCCCCATACACTGAAACCCTTCCCCCCATACTGAAACCCCTTCCGCACACTCTGAAACACCTTCCCCACACACTGAAACCCCTTTCCCACACACTGAAACACCTTCCCCACACACTGAAACACCTTGCCCACACACTGAAACCCCATCCCCACCCACTGAAACACATCCCCACACACTGAAACACATTCCCCACACACTGAAACCCCTTCCCCACACACTGAAACGCCTTCCCCACACACTGAAACCCCTTCCGCACACACTGAAACACCTTCCCCACACACTGAAACCCCTTCCCCACACACTGAAACCCTTCCGCACAAACCGAAACACCTTCCCCACACACTGAAACTCCTTCCCCACACACTGAAACCCCTTCCGCACACAGTGAAACCCTTCCCCACACACTGAAACACCTTCCCCACACACTGAAACACATCCCCACACACTGAAACCCCTTCCCCAAACACTGAAACACATCCCCACACACTGAAACCCCTTCCACACACATTAAAACACCTTCCCCACACAGTGAAATACCTTCCCCACACACTGAAACCCCTTCCCCACACACAGAAACCCCTTCCGCACACAATGAAATCCCTTCCCCACACACTGAAACCCCTTCCCCTCACACTGAAACACCTTCTGCACACACTGAAACACCTTCCGCACACATTGAAACACCTTCCCCACACACTGAAACACCTTCCCCACACACTGAAACCCCTTCCTTACACACTGAAACCCCTTCCGCACACACTGAATCACCTTCCCCACACACTGAAACACCTTCCCCACAAACTGAAACCCCTTCCCCACACACTGAAACCCCTTCCCCACACAGTGAAACCCTTCCCCACACACTTCTACACCTTCCCCACACACTGAAACACCTCCCCCACACACTGAAAAACATCCCCACGCACTGAAACCCTTCCACACACACTGCAACCCCTTCCCCATACACTGAAACCCCTTCCCCCCACATTGAAACACCTTCCCCACACACTGAAACCCCTTCCCCACACACTGAAACCCCTTCTCTACACACTGAATCCCCTTCCGCACACAATGAAACACCTTCCCCACACAATGAAACACCTTCCCCACAAACTGAATCCACTTCCCAACACACTGAAACCCCTTCCGCACACAATGAAACACCTTCCCCACACACTGAAACCCCTTCCGCACACACTGAAACACCTTCCCCCCACACTGAATCACCTTTCCCAGACACTGAAACACCTTCCCCACACACTGAAACCCCTTCCGCACACACTGAAACCCCTTCCCCACACACTGAAACCATTCCCCACACACTGGAACACCTTCCCCACACACTGAAACACCTTACCCACACACTGAAACCCCATTCACACACACTGAAACACATCCCCCACACACTGAAACCCTACCCCACACAATGAAACACCTTCCCCACACACTGAAACCCCTTCCCCACACACTGAAACATATCCCCACACACTGAAACCCTTCCCCACACACTGAAACCTCATCCCCACACACTGAAACCCCTACCGTACACACTGAAACACCTTCCCCACACACTGAAACACCTTTCCCAGACACTGAAACACCTTCTCCACACACTGAAACCCCTTCCGCACACACTGAAACACCTTCTCCACACACTGAATCACCTTTCCCAGACACTGAAACACCTTCCCCACACACTGAAACCCCTTCCACACACACTGAAACCCCTTCCCCACTCACTGAAACCATTCCCCACACACTGAAACACCTTGCCCACACACTGAAACACTTCCCCACACACTGAAACACCTTCCCCACACACAGAAACCCCTTTCCCACACACTGAAACAACTTCCCCACACACTGAAACACCTTACCCACACACTGAAACCCCATTCACACACACTGAAACACATCCCCCACACACTGAAACCCTACCCCACACAATGAAACTCCTTCCCCACACACTGAAACCCCTTCCCCACACACTGAAACCCATCCCCACACACTGAAACCCTTCCCCACACACTGAAACCTCATCCCCACACACTGAAACCCCTACCGTACACACTGAAACCACTTCCCCACACACTGAAACCCATCCCCACACTCTGAAACACCTTCCCCACACACTGAAACCCATCCCCACACACTTAAGCACTTCCCCACACACTGAAACCTCTTCCCCACAAACTGAAACCCTTCCCCACGCACAGAAACCCATCCCCACACACTGAATCCTCTTCGCCACATACTGAAACCCCTTCCCCACATACTGAAACTCATCCCCGCACACTGAAACCTCTTCCCCACACACAGAAGCCTCTTCCCCACACACCGAAACCCCTTCCCCACACACTGAAACCTCTTCCCCACACACTGAAACCTCTTCCCCACACACTGAAACCACTTCTCCACAGACAGAAACCCCTTCCCCACACACTGAAACCCCTTCCCCACACACTGAAACCTCTTCCCCACAGACTGAAAGCCCTCCCCCACACACTGAAACCTCTTCCCCACACACTGAAACATCTTCCCCACACACTGAAACACCTTCCCCACACACTGAAACCCCTTCCCCACACACTGAAACCCATCCCCACTCACTGAAACCTCTTCCCCACACACTGAAACCCCTTCCCCACACACTGAAAGCCATCCCCATACACTGAAACCCATCCCCACACACAGAAACCTCATCCCCACACACTGAAACCCCTTCCCTACACACTGAAACCCCTTCCTCACACACTGAAACCCATCCCCACACACTGAAACCCCTTCCCCACACACAGAAACCCATCCCCACACACTGAAACACAACCCCACACACTGAAACCTCTTCGCCACAGACTGAAACCCTTCCTCACACACTGAAACCTCTTCCCCACACACTGAAACCGCTTCCCCACGCAGTGAAACCTCTTACACACACACAGAAACCTCTTCCCCAAACACTGAAACCTCTTCCCCACACACTGAAACCTCTTCCCCACACACTGAAACCCCTTCCCCGCACACTGAAACCTCCTCCCAAAAACTGAATCCCCTTTACCACACACTGAAACCCATCCCCACACACTGAAATCTCTTCCCCACACACTGAAACCCCTTCCCCACACACTGAAACCCCTTCCCCAGACACTAAAACACATCCCCACACACTGAAACCTCTTCCCCACACACTGAAACCCCTTCCCCACACACTGAAATCCATCCCCACACACTGAAACCCATCCACACACACTGAAACCTCTTCCCCACACACTGAAACCCCTTCCCCACGCACTGAAACCGATTCCACACACAGTGAAACATCTTCCCCACGCACTGAAACCTCTTCCCCACGAACTGAAACTCCTTCCCCACGAACTGAATCCTCTTCCACACATACTGAAACATCTTCCCCACACACTGAAACACCTCCCACACACAGTGAAATCTCTTCGCCACGCACTGAAACCTCTTCCCCACACACTGAAACTCCTTCCCCACGCACTGAGTCCTCTTCCACACACACTGAAACCTCTTCCCCACACACTGAAACCTCTTCCCACACACTGAAACCCATCCCCATTCACAGAAACCACCTCCCCACACACTGAATCCCCTTCACCACAGAATGAAATCCCTTCCCCACACACTGAAATCCCTTCCCCACACACTGAAACCCCTTCCCCACTTACTGAAACCCCTTCCCCACACACTGAAACCCTTCCCCACACACTGAAACCTCATCCCCACACACTGAAACCCCTACCGTACACACTGAAACTACTTCCCCACACACTGAAACCCATCCCCACACACTGAAACAGCTTCCCCACACACTGAAACCCATCCCCACACACTTAAACACTTCCCCACACACTGAAACCTCTTCCCCACAAACTGAAACCCTTCCCCACGCACAGAAACCCATCCCCACACACTGAATCCTCTTCGCCACATACTGAAACCCCTTCCCCACATACTGAAACTCATCCCCGCACACTGAAACCTCTTCCCCACACACAGAAACCTCTTCCCCACACACCGAAACCCCTTCCCCACACACTGAAACCTCTTCCCCACACACTGAAACCTCTTCCCCACACACTGAAACCACTTCTCCACAGACAGAAACCCCTTCCCCACACACTGAAACCCCTTCCCCACACACTGAAACCTCTTCCCCACAGACTGAAAGCCCTCCCCCACACACTGAAACCTCTTCCCCACACACTGAAACATCTTCCCCACACACTGAAACACCTTCCCCACACACTGAAACCCATTCCCCACACACTGAAACCCATCCCCACTCACTGAAACCTCTTCCCCACACACTGAAACCCCTTCCCCACACACTGAAAGCCATCCCCATACACTGAAACCCATCCCCACACACAGAAACCTCATCCCCACACACTGAAACCCCTTCCCTACACACTGAAACCCCTTCCTCACACACTGAAACCCATCCCCACACACTGAAACCCCTTCCCCACACACAGAAACCCATCCCCACACACTGAAACACAACCCCACACACTGAAACCTCTTCGCCACAGACTGAAACCCTTCCTCACACACTGAAACCTCTTCCCACACACTGAAACCGCTTCCCCACGCAGTGAAACCTCTTACACACACACAGAAACCTCTTCCCCAAACACTGAAACCTCTTCCCCACACACTGAAACCTCTTCCCCACACACTGAAACCCCTTCCCCGCACACTGAAACCTCCTCCCAAAAACTGAATCCCCTTCACCACCCACTGAAACCCATCCCCACACACTGAAATCTCTTCCCCACACACTGAAACCCCTTCCCCACACACTGAAACCCCTTCCCCAGACACTAAGACGCATCCCCACACACTGAAACCTCTTCCCCACACACTGAAACCCCTTCCCCACACACTGAAATCCATCCCCACACACTGAAACCCATCCACACACACTGAAACCTCTTCCCCACACACTGAAACGCCTTCCCCACGCACTGAAACCGATTCCACACACAGTGAAACATCTTCCCCACGCACTGAAACCTCTTCCCCACGAACTGAAACTCCTTCCCCACGAACTGAATCCTCTTCCACACATACTGAAACATCTTCCCCACACACTGAAACACCTCCCACACACAGTGAAATCTCTTCGCCACGCACTGAAACCTCTTCCCCACACACTGAAACTCCTTCCCCACGCACTGAGTCCTCTTCCACACACACTGAAACCTCTTCCCCACACACTGAAACCTCTTCCCACACACTGAAACCCATCCCCATTCACAGAAACCACCTCCCCACACACTGAATCCCCTTCACCACAGAATGAAATCCCTTCCCCACACACTGAAATCCCTTCCCCACACACTGAAACCCCTTCCCCACTTACTGAAACCCCTTCCCCACACACTAAAACCTATCCCCACACAATGAAACCTCTTCCCCACACACTGTAACCCTTCCCCACACACCGAAACACTTCCCCACAAACTGAAACCCCTTCCCCACACACTGAAACCCCTTCCCCACACACTTACAAACCTTCCCCACATACTGAAACCCCTTCCCCACACACTGAAACACCTTCCCCACAAACTGAAATCACTTCCGCACACAGTTAAACAATTCCACACACACTGAAACCCCATCCCCACACACTGATACCCCTTCCCTATACACTGAATCCCCTTCCGCACACAATGAAGCACCTTCCCCACACACTGAAATACCTTCCCCACACACTGAAACCCCATCCTCACAAACTGAAACCACTTACCCACACACTGAAACCCCTTCCCCACACAATGAAACACATACCCACACAGTGAAACATCTTCCCCACACACTGAAACCCCTTCCGAACACACTGAAACCCTTCCCGACACACTAAAACCCCTTCCCCACAGACTGAAACCCCTACCCCACACACTGAAACCCTTCCTCACACATTGAAACCCTTACGCACACACTGAAACCCCATCCCCACATACTGAAACACCTTCTCCACACACTGAAACACCTTCCCCACACACTGAAACCCCTTCCGCACACAGTTAAACAATTCCCCACACACTGAAACCCCTTCCCCACACACTGTAACCCCTTCCCCACACACTGAATCCCCTTCCGCACACAATGAAACACCTTCCCCACACAATGAAACACCTTCCCCACACACTGAATCCCCTTCCCCACACACTGAAACCCCTTCCGCACACAATGAAACACCTTCCCTACAAACTGAAACCCCTTCCCCACACACTGAAACACCTTCCGCACACACTGAAATCCCTTCCGCAGACAGTGAAACCCTTCCCCACACACTGAAACCCATTCCCCACACACTTAAACACATCCCCACACACTGCAACCCCTTCTGCACACTCAGACATATCTTGCCCACACACTGAAATACCTTCCCCAGGCACTGAAACACCTTCCCCACACACTGAAACCACTTCCCCTCACACTGAAACACCTTCCCGACACACTGAAACAACTTCTCCACACACTGAAACCCCTTCCCCACACACTGAAACACTGCCCCACACACTGAAACACCTTCCCCACACACTGAAACACCTTCCCCACACACTGAAACCCCTTCCGGACACAGTTAAATAATTCCCCACACACTGAAACCCCATCCCCACACAGAAACCCCTTCCCCACACACTAAAACCCCTTCCCCAAACAATGAAACACCTCCCCACACACTGAAACACCTTCCCCACACACTGAAACCCATCCCCATACACTGAAACACCATCCCCACACACAAAAACCCATCCCCACACACTGAAAAACCTACCCCACACACTGAAACCCTTCCCCACACACTGAAACACATCCCCACACACTGAAGCGCATCCGCACGCACTGAAACACCTTCCCCACACACAGAAACCCCTTCCCCACACACTGAAACACCTTCCCCACAAACAGAAACCCCTTCCCCACACACTAAAACCCCTTCCCCAAACAATGAAACACCTCCCCACACACTGAAACACCTTCCCCACACACTGAAACCCATCCCCATACACTGAAACACCATCCCCACACACAAAAACCCATCCCCACACACTGAAAAACCTACCCCACACACTGAAACCCTTCCCCACACACTGAAACTCATCCCCACACACTGAAGCGCATCCGCACGCACTGAAACACCTTCCCCACACACAGAAACCCCTTCCCCACACACTGAAACACCTTCCCCACAAACTGAAATCCCTTCCTCACACATTGAAACCATTCCCCACACTGTGAAACCCCTCCCAACCCACTGAAAAACCTTCCCCACACACTGAAACCCCTTCCTCACACACTGAAACCCCTTCCTCACAAACTGAAACCCCTTCCATACACACTGAAACACCTTCCCCACACACTGAAACCACTTCCCCGCACACTGAAACCCCTTCCGCAAACAGTGATACCCTTGCCCACACACTGAAACCTCTTCCCCTCACACTGGAACCCTTCCCCACACACTGAAACCCCTTCCGCACACTCTGAAACACCTTCCCCACACACTGAAATACCTTCCCCACGCACTGAAACACCTTCCCCACACACTGAAACAACTTCCCCACATACTGAAACCCCTTCCCCACACACTGAAACCCC
Source organism: Heterodontus francisci (assembly GCF_036365525.1). Taxonomy (NCBI): domain Eukaryota; kingdom Metazoa; phylum Chordata; class Chondrichthyes; order Heterodontiformes; family Heterodontidae; genus Heterodontus; species Heterodontus francisci. The sequence continues at coordinate 21,335,515 of NC_090392.1, read as the reverse complement.
GTCCCCACACACTGAAAGCTCTTCCCCTCACACTGAAACACCTGCCCTACACACTGAAACAACTTCTCCACACACTGAAACCCCTTCCCCACACACTGAAACACTTCCCCACACACTGAAACACCTTCCCCACACACTGTAACCCTTCCCCACACACTGAAACCCCTTCTCCACATACATAAACTCCTTCCCCACACACTGAAACACCTTCTCCACACACTGAAACCCCTTCCGGACACAGTTAATCAATTTCCCACACACTGAAACCCCATCCCTACACAGTGAAACCCCTTCCCCACACACTAAAACCCCTTCCCCAAACAATGAAACACATCTCCACACACAAAAACCCATCCCCACACACTGAAACACATCCCCACACACTGATGCACATCCGCACGCACTGAAACACCTTCCCAACACACTGAAACCCCTTCCCCACACACTGAAACAAATTCCCCACAAACTGAAATCCCTTCCTCACACATTGAAACCATTCCCCACACTGTGAATCCCCTCCCAGCCCACTGAAAAACCTTCCCCACACACTGAAACCCCTTCCCCACACACTGAAACCCCGCCCCCACCCACTGTACCCCTTCCCCACACACTGAAACACTTCCCCACAAACTGAAACCCCTTCCCCACACACTGAAACCCCTTCCCCACACACTGAAACCCTTCCCCACACACTGGAACCCCTTCCCCACACACTGAAACCCCTTCCCCACATCCTGAAACCCCTTCCCCACACACTGAAACCCCTTCCCCACACACTGAAACCACTTCCACACACAGTTAAACAATTCCCCACACACTGAAACCCCATCCCCACACACTGAAACCCCTTCCCTATGCACTGAATCCCCTTCCGCACACAATGAAACACCTTCCCCACACAATGAAACCCCTTCCCCACACACTGAAAAACCTTCCCCACACACTGAAAGCCCTTCCGCACACACTGAAACCCCATCCCCACTCAGTAAACCCCTTTCCCACACACTGAAAACCCTTCCCCACACAAAGAAACACATCCCCACACACTGAAACACCTTCCCCACTCACTGAAACACCTTCCGAACACACTGAAACCCATCCCCACACACTGGAACCCTTCCCCACACACTGAAACCCCTTCCGCACACTCTGAAACACCTTCCCCACACACTGAAATACCTTCCCCACGCACTGAAACACCTTCCCCACACACTGAAACAACTTCCCCACATACTGAAACACCTTCCCCACACACTGGAACCCCGTCCCCACACACTGAAACCTCTTCCCCTCACACTGAAAAACCTTCCCTACACACTGAAACAACTTCTCCACACACTGAAACCCATACCCCACACACTGAAACACTTCCCCACATACTGAAACACCTTCCCCACACACTGAAACCCTTCCCCACACACTGAAACCCCTTCTCCACATACTTAAACTCCTTCCCCACACACTGAAACACCTTCCCCACACACTGAAACCCCTTCCGGTCACAGTTAAACAATTCCCCACACACTGAAACCCCATCCCCACACACTGAAACCCCTTCCCCACACGCTAAAACCCCTTCCCCAAACAATGAAACAAATCCCCACACACTGAAACACCTTCCCCACACACTGAAACCCATCCCCACACACTGAAACACCATCCCCACACACAAAAACCCATCCCCACACACTGAAACACCTACCCCACAAACTGAAACCCTTCCCCACACACTGAAACACATCCCCACACACTGAAGCACATCCGCACGCACTGAAACACCTTCCCAACACACTGAAACCCCTTCCCCACACACTGAAACACCTTCCCCACAAACTGAAATCCCTTCCTCACACATTGAAACCCCTTCCGTACACACTGAAACACCTTCCCCACACACTGAAACCACTTCCCCACACACTGAAACCCCTTCCGCAAACAGTGATACCCTTCCCCACACACTGAAAACTCTTCCCCTCTCACTGAAACACATCCCCACACACTGTAACCCCTTCGCCACACGCTGTCACACATCCGCACACACTGAAATACCTTCCCCACACACTGAAACAAATCCCCACACACTGAAACACCTTCCCCACACACTGAAACCCCTTCTGCACACCGTGAAACCCTTCCCCACGCACTGAAACCCCTTCCCCACGCAATGAAACCCCTTCCCCACACACTGAAACACCTTCGCCACACACTGAAACCCTTCCCCACAAACTGAAACCCCATCCCCACCCACTGAAACCCCTTCCCTATACACTGAACCCCGTTCCACACACAATGAAACACCTTCCCCACACAATGAAACCCCTTCTCCACACACAGAAAAACCTTCCCCACACACTGAAAGCCCTTCCGCACACACTGAAACCCATCCCCACACACTGAAACCCCATCCTCACACACTGAAACCCTTTACCCACACACTGAAAACCCTTCCCCACACAATGAAACACATCCACACACACTGAAACACCTTCCCCACTCACTGAAACCACTTCCGAACACACTGAAACCCATCCCCACACACTGAAACCCTTCCCCACACACTGAAACCCCTTCCGCACACTCTGAAACACCTTCCCCACACACTGAAATACCTTCCCCACGCACTGAAACACCTTCCCCACACACTGAAACAACTTCCCCACATACTGAAACACCTGCCTCACACACTGAAACCCCGTCCCCACACACTGAAACCACTTCCCCTCACACTGAACCACCTTCCCTACACACTGAAACAACTTCTCCACACACTGAAACCCCTTCCCCACACACTGAAACACTTCCCCACACACTGAAACACCTTCCCCACACACTGAATCCTTCGCCACACACTGAAACCCCTTCTCCACTTACTTAAACTCCTTCGCCACACACTGAAACACCTTCCCCACCCACTGAAACCCCTTCCGGACACAGTTAAACAATTCCCCACACACTGAAACCCCATCCCCACACACTGAAACACCTTCCCCATACACTAAAACCCCTTCCCCAAACAATGAAACACATCCCCAAACACTGAAACACCTTCCCTCACACTGAAACCCATCCCCACATTCTGAAACACATCCCCACACACTGAAACACATCCCCACAGACGGAAACACCTTCCCCACACACTGAAGCCCATTCCCCACACACAGAAACACCTTCCCCACACACTGAAACACCTTCCCCACACACTGAAACAACTTCCCCACACACTGAAACCCCTTCCCCGCACACTGAAACCCCGTCCCCACACACTGAAACCCCTTCCCCACACACTGAAACACCTTCCCCAAACACTGAAACAACTTCCCCACACACTGAAACCCCTTCCCCACACAATGAAACACTTCCCCACACACCGAAACCCCTTCCCCACTAACTGAAACCCCTTCCCCAGACACTGAAATCCCTTCCCCGCACATCAAAACCCTTCCCCACAAACTGAAACCCCTTCCCCACACACTGAAACCCATTCCCCACACACTGAAACCCTTCCCCACACACTGAAACCCCTTCCCCAGACACTGAAATCACTTCCCCGCACATCAAAACCCTTCCCCACAAACTGAAAACCCTTCCCCACACACTGAAACCACTTCCCCACACACTGAAACCCCTTCCCTACACACTGAATCCCATTCTGCACACAATGAAACACCGTCCCCACACAATGAAACAACTTCCCCACACACAGAATCGCCTTCCCCACACACTGAAACCCCTTCCGCACACAATGAAACAGTATCCCCACACACTGAAACCACTTCCCCACGCATCGAAACAACTTCCTCACACACTGAATCCCATTCCGCAGACACTGAAACAACTTCCCAACACACTGAAACGCCTTCCCCACACACTGAAACCACTTCCCCACACACTGAAACCCCTTCCGCACATACTGAAACACATCCCCACACACTGAAACCCCATTCCCACACACTGAAACACATCCCCACACACTGAAATCCCTTCCCCAAACACTGAAACAACTTCCCCACACACTGAAACCCCTTCCCCACACAATGAAACACTTCCCCACACACCGAAACCCCTTCCCCACTAACTGAAACCCCTTCCCCAGACACTGAAATCCCTTCCCCGCACATCAAAACCCTTCCCCACAAACTGAAACCCCTTCCCCACACACTGAAACCCATTCCCCACACACTGAAACCCTTCCCCACACACTGAAACCCCTTCCCCAGACACTGAAATCACTTCCCCGCACATCAAAACCCTTCCCCACAAACTGAAAACCCTTCCCCACACACTGAAACCACTTCCCCACACACTGAAACCCCTTCCCTACACACTGAATCCCATTCTGCACACAATGAAACACCGTCCCCACACAATGAAACAACTTCCCCACACACAGAATCGCCTTCCCCACACACTGAAACCCCTTCCGCACACAATGAAACAGTATCCCCACACACTGAAACCACTTCCCCACGCATCGAAACAACTTCCTCACACACTGAATCCCATTCCGCAGACACTGAAACAACTTCCCAACACACTGAAACGCCTTCCCCACACACTGAAACCACTTCCCCACACACTGAAACCCCTTCCGCACATACTGAAACACATCCCCACACACTGAAACCCCATTCCCACACACTGAAACACATCCCCACACACTGAAATCCCTTCCCCACACACTGAAACACATCCCCACACACTGAAACACCTTCCCCACACACTGAAACCTCGTCCCCACACACTGTAACCCTTCCCCACACACTGAAACACCTTCCCCACACACTGAAACCCTTCCCCACACACTGAAACCCATTCCCCACACACTGAAACCCCTTCCCCACACACTGAAACCCTTCAGCACACACTGAAACCCTTCCCCACACACTGAATCCCCTTCCCCACATACTGAAGCCCCTACACCACACAGTGAAACACCTTCCCCACACACAGACACCACTTCCGCACACAGTGAAACAATTCCCCACACACTGAAACATCTTCTGCACACACTGAAACCCATCCCCACACACTGAAACCCATCCCCACACACAGAAACACCTTCCCCACACACTGAAACCCTTCCCCACACACTGAAACCCTTCCCCACACACTGAAACACATCCCCACACACTGAAACACCTTCCCAACACACTGAAACCCATTCCCCACACACTGAAACGCCTTCCCCACACATTGAATTACCTTCCCCACTCTCTGTTACAACTTCCCCACACATTGAAACCCCTTCCGCACACACTGAAACACCTTCCGCACACACTGAAACAACGTCCCCACACACTGAAACCCCTTCCCCACACACTGAAACCCCGTCCCCACACACTGAAACCTTTCCCCACACACTGAAAACCTTCCGCACACACTGAAACCCCTTCCGCACACACTGAAACACCTTCCCAGCACACTGAAACCACTTCCCCACACACTGAAACCCCTTCCGCACACACTGAAACACCTTCCCCACACAATGAAACCACTTTCCCACACACTGAAACCCGTTCCGCACAAAGTGAAACCCTTCCCCACACACTGAAACCTCGTCCCCACACACTGTAACCATTCCCAAACACTGAAACACCTTCCCCACACACTGAAACCCTTCCCCACACACTGAAACCCATTCCCCACACACTGAAACGCCTTCCCCACACACTGAAACCCTTCACCACACACTGAAACCCTTCCCCACACACTGAATCCCCTTCCCCACATACTGAAACCCCTACACCACACAGTGAAACACCTTATCCACACACTGAAACCACTTCTGCATACAGTTAAACAATTCCCCACACACTGAAACACCTTCTGCAAACACTGAAATCCATCCCCACACACTGAAACCCATCTCCACACACAGAAACACCTTCCCCACACACTGAAACCCTTCCCCACACACTGAAACCCTACCCCACACACTGAAACACATCCCCACACACTGAAACACCTTCCCAACACACTGAAACCCATTCCCCACACATTGAATTACCTTCCCCACACTCTGTTACAACTTCCCCACACATTGAAACCCCTTCCCCACACACTGAAACACCTTCCGCACACACTGAAACAACGTCCCCACACACTGAAACCCCTTCCCCACACACTGAAACCCCGTCCCCACACACTACAACCCTTCCCCACACACTGAAACACCTTCCCCACACACTGAAACCCATCCCCACACACTGAAACCCCATCCTCACACACTGAAACCCTTTACCCACACACTGAAAACCCTTCCCCACACAATGAAACACATCCCCACACACTGAAACACCTTCCCCACTCACTGAAACCACTTCCGAACACACTGAAACCCATCCCCACACACTGAAACCCTTCCCCACACACTGAAACCCCTTCCGCACACTCTGAAACACCTTCCCCACACACTGAAATACCTTCCCCACACACTGAAACACCTTCCCCACACACTGAAACCCCTTCCCCACACAATGAAACCCCTTCCCCACACACTGAAACCACTTCCCCTCACACTGAAACACCTTCCCTACACACTGAAACAACTTCTCCACACACTGAAACCCCTTCGCCACACACTGAAACACTTCCCCACTCACTGAAACACCTTCCCCACACACTGAATCCTTCGCCACACACTGAAACCCCTTCTCCACATACTTAAACTCCTTCGCCACACACTGAAACACCTTCCCCACCCACTGAAACCCCTTCCGGACACAGTTAAACAATTCCCCACACACTGAAACCCCATCCCCACACACTGAAACCCCTTCCCCACACACTAAAACCCCTTCCCCGAGCAATGAAACACATCCCCACACACTGAAACACCTTCCCTCACACTGAAACCCATCCCCACATTCTGAAACACCTTCCCCACACACTGAAGCCCATTCCCCACACACAGAAACACCTTCCCCACACACTGAAACACCTTCCCCACACACTGAAACAACTTCCCCACACACTGAAACCCCTTCCCCTCACACTGAAACCCCGTCCCCACACACTGAAACCCCTTCCCCACACACTGAAACACCTTCCCCAAACACTGAAACAACTTCCCCACACACTGAAACCCGTTCCCCACACACTGAAACACTTCCCCACACACCGAAACCCCTTCCCCACTAACTGAAACCCCTTCCCCAGACACTGAAATCCCTTCCCCGCACATCAAAACCCTTCCCCACAAACTGAAACCCCTTCCCCACACACTGAAACCCCTTCCCCACACACTGAAACCCTTCCCCACAGACTGAAACCCCTTCCCCACATACTGAAAACCCTTCCCCACACACAGAAACACCTTCGCCACACACTGAAACCCCTTCCGCACACAGTTAAACAATTCCCCACACACTGAAACCCCTTCCCCAGACACTGAAACCCCTTCCCTACACACTGAATCCCATTCTGCACACAATGAAACACCGTCCCCACACAATGAAACAACTTCCCCACACAGAGAATCGCCTTCCCCACACACTGAAACCCCTTCCGCACACAATGAAACAGTATCCCCACACACTGAAACCACTTCCCCACGCATCGAAACAACTTCCGCACACACTGAATCCCATTCCGCAGACACTGAAACAACTTCCCAACACACTGAAACGCCTTCCCCACACACTGAAACCACTTCCCCACACACTGAAACCCCTTCCGCACATACTGAAACACATCCCCACACACTGAAACCCCATTCCCACACACTGAAACACATCCCCACACACTGAAATCCCTTCCCCACACACTGAAACACATCCCCACACACTGAAACACCTTCCCCACACACTGAAACCTCGTCCCCACACACTGTAACCCTTCCCCACACACTGAAACACCTTCCCCACACACTGAAACCCTTCCCCACACACTGAAACCCATTCCCCACACACTGAAACCCCTTCCCCACACACTGAAACCCTTCACCACACACTGAAACCCTTCCCCACACACTGAATCCCCTTCCCCACATACTGAAACCCCTACACCACACAGTGAAACACCTTCCCCACACACAGACACCAATTCCGCACACAGTGAAACAATTCCCCACACACTGAAACACCTTCTGCACACACTGAAACCCATCCCCACACACTGAAACCATCCCCACACACAGAAACACCTTCCCCACACACTGAAACCCTTCCCCACACACTGAAACCCTTCCCCACACACTGAAACACATCCCCACACACTGAAACACCTTCCCAACACACTGAAACCAATTCCCCACACACTGAAACGCCTTCCCCACACATTGAATTACCTTCCCCACACTCTGTTACAACTTCCCCACACATTGAAACCCCTTCCCCACACACTGAAACACCTTCCACACACACTGAAACAACGTCCCCACACACTGAAACCCCTTCCCCACACACTGAAACCCCGTCCCCACACACTGAAACCTTTCCCCACACACTGAAACACTTCCCCACAAACTGAAACCCCATCCCCACACACTGAAACCCCTTCCCCACACACTGAAACCCTTCCCCACACACTGAAACCCCTTCCCCACACTGAAACCCTTCCCCACACACTGAAACCCTACCCCACACACTGAAACCTCTTCCCCACATACTGAAACCCCTTCCCCACACACTGAAACACCTTCCGCACACGCTGAAACTCCTTCCGCACACACTGAAACACCTTCCCAGCACACTGAAACCACTTCCCCACACACTGAAACCCCTTCCGCACACACTGAAACACCTTCCCCACACAATGAAACCACTTTCCCACACACTGAAACCCGTTCCGCACAAAGTGAAACCCTTCCGCACACACTGAAACACCTTCCCAGCACACTGAAACCACTTCCCCACACACTGTAACCCTTCCCCAAACACTGAAACACCTTCCCCACTCACTGAAACCCTTCCCCACACACTGAAACCCATTCCCCACACACTGAAACCCCTTCCCCACACACTGAAACCCTTCACTACACACTGAAACCCTTCCCCACACACTGAATCCCCTTCCCCACATACTGAAACCTATGCACCACACAGTGAAACACCTTTCCCACACACTGAAACCACTTCTGCATACAGTTAAACAATTCCCCACACACTGAAACACCTTCTGCACACACTGAAATCCATCCCCACACACTGAAACCCATCTCCACACACAGAAACACCTTCCCCACACACTGAAACCCTTCCCCACACACTGAAACCCTTCCCCACACACTGAAACACATCCCCACACACTGAAACACCTTCCCAACACACTGAAACCCATTCCCCACACATTGAATTACCTTCCCCACACTCTGTTACAACTTCCCCACACATTGAAACCCCTTCCCCACACACTGAAACACCTTCCGCACACACTGCAACCCTTCCCCACACATTGAAACACCTTCCCCACACACTGAAACCCCTTCCGGACACAGTTAAACAATTCCCCACACACTGAAACCCCATCCCCACACACTGAAACCCCTTCCCCACACACTAAATCCCCTTCCCCAAACAATGAAACACATCCCCACACACTGAAACACCTTCCCTCACACTGAAACCCATCCCCACACACTGAAACACATCCCCACACACTGAAACACATCCCCACAGACGGAAACACCTTCCCCACACACTGAAACCCATTCCCCACACACAGAAACACCTTCCCCAGACACTGAAACACCTTCCCCACACACTGAAACAACATCCCCACACACTGAAACCCCTTCCCCTCACACTGAAACCCCGTCCCCACAAACTGAAACCCCTTCCCCACACACTGAAACACCTTCCCCAAACACTGAAACAACTTCCCCACACACTGAAACCCCTTCCCCACACACTGAAACACTTCCCCACACACTGAAACCCCTTCCCCACAAACTGAACCCCCTTCCCCAGACACTGAAATCCCTTCCCCGCACATCAAAACCCTTCCCCACAAACTGAAACCCCTTCCCCACACACTGAAACCCCTTCCCCACACACTGAAACCCTTCCCCACACACTGAAACCCCTTCCCCACATACTGAAAACCCTTCCCCACACACAGAAACACCTTCGCCACACACTGAAACCCCTTCCACACACAGTTAAACAATTCCCCACACACTGAAACCCCTTCCCCACACACTGAAGCCCCTTCCCTACACACTGAATCCCATTCCGCACACAATGAAACACCGTCCCCACACAATGAAACACCTTCCCCACACACAGAATCGCCTTCCCCACACACTGAAACCCCTTCCGCACACAATGAAACAGCATCCCCACACACTGAAACCACTTCCCCACGCACCGAAACAACTTCCGCACACACTGAATCCCATTCCGCAGACACTGAAACAACTTCCCAACACACTGAAACACCTTCCCCACACACTGAAACCCCTTCCGCACACACTGAAACACCTTCCCCACACACTGAAACCACTTCCCCACACACTGAAACCCCTTCCGCACACAGTGAAACCCTTCCCCACGCACTGAAACCCCTTCCCCACATACTGAAAAACATCCCCACACACTGAAACCCCATTCCCTTACACTGAAACACATCCCCACACACTGAAATCCTTTTCCCACACACTGAAACACATCCCCACACACAGAAACATCTTCCCCACACACTGAAACCTCGTCCCCACACACTGTAACCCTTCCCCACACACTGAAACACCTTCCCCACACACTGAAACCCTTCCCCAAACACTGAAACCCATTCCCCACACACTGAAACCCCCTTCCCCACACACTGTAAACCTTCACCACACACTGAAACCCTTCCCCACACACTGAATCCCCTTCCCCACATACTGAAATACCTACAAGACACAGTGAAACACCTTCCCCACACAGAGAAACCACTTCCGCACACAGTGAAACAATTCCCCACACACTGAAACACCTTCTGCACACACTTAAACCCATCCCCACACACTGAAACCCATCCCCACACACAGAAACACCTTCCCCACACACTGAAACACTTCCCCACACACCGAAACCCTTCCCCACACACTGAAACACATCCCCACACACTGAAACACCTTCCCAACACACACTGAAACCCCTTCCCCACACACTGAAGCCCCTTCCCTACACACTGAATCCCATTCCGCACACAATGAAACACCGTCCCCACACAATGAAACACCTTCCCCACATACAGAATCGCCTTCCCCACACACTGAAACCCCTTCCGCACACAATGAAACAGCATCCCCACACACTGAAACCACTTCCCCACGCACCGAAACAACTTCCGCACACACTGAATCCCATTCCGCAGACACTGAAACAACTTCCCAACACACTGAAACACCTTCCCCACACACTGAAACCCCTTCCGCACACACTGAAACACCTTCCCCACACACTGAAACCACTTCCCCACACACTGAAACCCCTTCCGCACACAGTGAAACCCTTCCCCACGCACTGAAACCCCTTCCCCACATACTGAAAAACATCCCCACACACTGAAACCCCATTCCCTTACACTGAAACACATCCCCACACACTGAAATCCTTTTCCCACACACTGAAACACATCCCCACACACTGAAACATCTTCCCCACACACTGAAACCTCGTCCCCACACACTGTAACCCTTCCCCACACACTGAAACACCTTCCCCACACACTGAAACCCTTCCCCAAACACTGAAACCCATTCCCCACATACTGAAACCCCCTTCCCCACACACTGTAACCCTTCACCACACACTGAAACCCTTCCCCACACACTGAATCCCCTTCCCCACATACTGAAATACCTACAAGACACAGTGAAACACCTTCCCCACACACAGAAACCACTTCCGCACACAGTGAAACAATTCCCCACACACTGAAACACCTTCTGCACACACTTAAACCCATCCCCACACACTGAAACCCATCCCCACACACAGAAACACCTTCCCCACACACTGAAACACTTCCCCACACACCGAAACCCTTCCCCACACACTGAAACACATCCCCACACACTGAAACACCTTCCCAACACACACTGAAACCCATTCCCCACACACTGAAACACCTTCCCCACACATTGAAACCCCTTCCCTACACACAGAAAAACCTTCCCCACACACTGAAACCCTTCCCCACACACTGCAACCCTTCCCCACACACTGAAACAATTCCCCACAAACTTAAACCCCTTCCCCGCACACTGAAACCCCTTCCCCACACACTGAAACCCTTCCCCACACGCTGAAACCCCTTCCCCACACTGAAACCCTTCCTACACACTGAAACCCTACCCCACACACTGAAACCTCTTCCCCACATACTGAAACCACTTCCCCACACACTGAAACACCTTCCGCACACACTGAAACCCCTTCCGCACACACTGAAACACCTTCCCAACACACTGAAACCACTTCCCCACACACTGAAACCCCTTCCGCACACACTGAAACACCTTCCCCACACAATGAAACCTCTTCCCCACACACTGAAACCCGTTCCGCACAAAGTGAAACCCTTACCCACACACTGAAACCTCGTATCCACACACTGTAACCCTTCCCCACACACTGAAACACCTTCCCCACACACTGAAACCCTTCCCCACACACTGAAACCCATTCCCCACACACTGAAACCCCTTCCCCACACACTGAGACCCTTCACCACACACTGAAACCCTTCCCCACACACTGAATCCCCTTCCCCACATACTGAAACCCCTACACCACGCAGTGAGGCACCTTCCCCACACACTGAAACCACTTCTGCACACAGTTAAACAATTCCCCACACACTGAAACACCTTCTGCACACACTGAAACCCATCCCCACACACTGAAACCCATCCCCACACACAGAAACACCTTCCCCACACACCGAAACCCTTCCCCACACACTGAAACCCTTCCCCACACACTGAAACGCATCCCCACGCACTGAAACACCTTCCCAACACACTGAAACCCATTCCCCACACACTGAAACACCTTCCCCACACTTTGAATTACCTTCCCCACACTCTGTTACAACTTCACCGCACATTGAAACCCCTTCCCCACACACTGAAACACCTTCCGCAAACACTGAAACAAAGTCCCCACACACTGAAACCCCTTCCCCACACACTGAAACCCCGTCCCCACACACTGCAACCCTTCCCCACACACTGAAACACCTTCCCCACACACTGAAACCCCTTCCGGACACAGTTAAACAATTCCCCACACACTGAAACTCCATCCCCACTCACTGAAACCCCTTCCCCACACAGTAAAACCCCTTCCCCAAGCAATGAAACACATCCCCACACACTGAAACACCTTCCCTCACACTGAAACCCATCCCCACACACTGAAACACATCCCCACACACTGAAACCCATCCCCACAGACGGAAACACCTTCCCCACACACTGAAACCCATTCCCCACTCACAGAAATACCTTCCCCACACACTGAAACACCTTCCCCACACACTGAAACAACTTCCCCACACACGGAAACCCCTTCCCCTCACCTTGAAACCCCGTCCCCACACACTGAAACGCCTTCCCCACACACTGAAACACCTTCCCCAAACACTGAAACAACTTCCCCACACACTGAAACCCCTTCCCCACACACTGAAACACTTCCCCACACACTGAAACCCCTTCCCCACAAACTGAAACCCCTTCCCCATACACTGAAATCCCTTCCCGCACATCAAAACCCTTCCCCAAAAAATTAAACAACTTCCCAAAACACTGAAACAAATTCCCCACACACTGAAACCCCTTCCGCACACACTATAACACCTTCCCCACACACTGAAACCACTTCCCCACACACTGAAACAACTTCCCCACACACTGAAACGCCTTCCCCACACACTGAAACAACTTCCCCAAACACTGAAACAACTTCCCCACACACTGAAACCCCTTCCCCACACAATGAAACAACTTCCCCACACACTGAAACCCCGTCCCCACACACTGAAACGCCTTCCCCACACACTGAAACACCTTCCCCAAACACTGAAACAACTTCCCAACACACTGAAACACCTTCCCCACACACTGAGACCCCTTCCACACACACTGAAACACCTTCCCCACACACTGAAACCACTTCCCCACACACTGAAACCCCTTCCACACACAGTGAAACCCTTCCCCACGCACTGAAACCCTTTCCAACATACTGAAACACATCCCCACACACTGAAACCCCATTCCCACAAACTGAAACACATCCCCACACACTGAAATCCTTTCCCCACACACTGAAACACATCCCCACACACTGAAACACTTTCCCCACACAGTGAAACCTCGTCCCCACACACTGTAACCCTTCCCCACACACTGAAACACCTTCCCCACACACTGAAACCCTTCCCCACACACTGAAACCCATTCCCCACACACTGAAACACCTTCCCCACACACTGAAACCCTTCACCACACACTGAAACCCTTCCCCACAGACAGAATCCCCTTCCCCACATACTGAAACCCCTACAAGACACAGTGAAACACCTTCCCCACACACAGAAACCACTTCCGCACACAGTGAAACAATTCCCCACACACTGAAACACCTTCTGCACACACTTAAACCCATCCCCACACACTGAAACCCATCCCCACACACAGAAACGCCTTCCCCACACACTGAAACACTTCCCCACACACCGAAACCCTTCCCCACACACTGAAACACATCCCCACACACTGAAACACCTTCCCAACACACTGAAACCCATTCCCCACACACTGAAACACCTTCCCCACACTCTGTCACAACTTCACCACACATTGAAACCCCTTCCCCACACACTGAAACACCTTCCACACACACTGAAACAACGTCCCCACACACTGAAATCCCTTCCTCACACACTGAAATCCCGTCCCCACACTCTGCAACCCATTCCCACACACTGAAACACTTCCCCATAAACTGAAACCCCTTCCCCGCACACTGAAACCCCTTCCCCACACACTGAAACCCTTCCCCACACACTGAAACCCCTTCCCCACATTGAAACCCTTCCCTACACACTGAAACCCTACCCCACACACTGAAATCTCTTCCCCACATACTGAAACCCCTTCCCCACACACTGAAACACCTTTCGCACACACTGAAACCCCTTCCGCACACACTGAAACACCTTCCCCACACAATGAAACCACTTCCCCACACACTGAAACCCGTTCCGCACAAAGTGAAACCCTTACCCACACACTGAAAGCTCGTCCCCACATACTGTAACCCTTCCCCACACACTGAAACACCTTCCCCACACACTGAAAACCTTCCCCACACACTGAAACCCATTCCCCACACACTGAAACTCCTTCCCCACACACTGAAACCCTTCACCACACACTGAAACCCTTCCCCACACACTGAATCCCCTTCCCCACATACTGAAACCCCTACACCACGCAGTGAAGCACCTTCCCCACACACTGAAACTACTTCTGCACACAGTTAAACAATTCCCCACACACTGAAACACATTCTGCACACACTGAAACCCATCCCCACACACTGAAACCCATCCCCACACACAGGAACACCTTTCCCACACACTGAAACCCTTCCCCACACACTGAAACCCCTTCCCCACAAACTGAACCCCCTTCCCCAGACACTGAAATCCCTTCCCCGCACATCAAAACCCTTCCCCACAAACTGAAACCCCTTCCCCACACACTGAAACCCCTTCCCCACACACTGAAACCCTTCCCCACACACTGAAACCCCTTCCCCACATACTGAAAACCCTTCCCCACACACAGAAACACCTTCGCCACACACTGAAACCCCTTCCGCACACAGTTAAACAATTCCCCACACACTGAAACCCCTTCCCCACACACTGAAGCCCCTTCCCTACACACTGAATCGCATTCCGCACACAATGAAACACCGTCCCCACACAATGAAACACCTTCCCCACACACAGAATCGCCTTCCCCACACACTGAAACCCCTTCCGCACACAATGAAACAGCATCCCCACACACTGAAACCACTTCCCCACGCACCGAAACAACTTCCGCACACACTGAATCCCATTCCGCAGACACTGAAACAACTTCCCAACACACTGAAACACCTTCCCCACACACTGAAACCCCTTCCGCACACACTGAAACACCTTCCCCACACACTGAAACCACTTCCCCACACACTAAAACCCCTTCCGCACACAGTGAAACCCTTCCCCATGCACGGAAACCCCTTAACTACATACTGAAAAACATCCCCACACACTGAAACCCCATTCCCTTACACTGAAACACATCCCCACACACTGAAATCCTTTTCCCACACACTGAAACACATCTCCACACACTGAAACATCTTCCCCACACACTGAAACCTCGTCCCCACACACTGTAACCCTTACCCACACACTGAAACACCTTCCCCACACACTGAAACCCTTCCCCACACACTGAAACCCATTCCCCACACACTGAAACCCCCTTCCCCACACACTGTAACCCTTCACCACACACTGAAACCCTTCCCCACACACTGAATCCCCTTCCCCACATACTGAAACCCCTACAAGACACAGTGAAACACCTTCCCCACACACAGAAACCACTTCCGCACACAGTGAAACAATTCCCCACACACTGAAACACCTTCTGCACACACTTAAACCCATCCCCACACACTGAAACCCATCCCCACACACAGAAACACCTTCCCCACACACTGAAACACTTCCCCACACACCGAAACCCTTCCCCACACACTGAAACACATCCCCACACACTGAAACACCTTCCCAACACACTGAAACCCATTCCCCACACACTGAAACACCTTCCCCACACATTGAAACCCCTTCCCCACACACAGAAACACCTTCCCCACACACTGAAACCCTTCCCCACACACTGCAACCCTTCCCCACACACTGAAACACTTCCCCACAAACTGAAACCCCTTCCCCGCACACTGAAACCCCTTCCCCACAGACTGAAACCCTTCCCCACACACTGAAACCCCTTCCCCACACTGAAACCCTTCCCTACACATTGAAACCCTACCCCACACACTGAAACCTCTTCCCCACATACTGAAACCCCTTCCCCACACACTGAAACACCTTCCGCACACACTGAAACCCCTTCCGCACACACTGAAACACCTTCCCAACACACTGAAACCACTTCCCCACACACTGAAACCCCTTCCGCACACACTGAAACACCTTCCCCACACAATGAAACCACTTCCCCACACACTGAAACCCGTTCCGCACAAAGTGAAACCCTTACCCACACACTGAGACCTCGTCCCCACACACTGTAACCCTTCCCCACACACTGAAACACCTTCCCCACACACTGAAACCCTTCCCCACACACTGAAACCCATTCCCCACACACTGAAACCCCTTCCCCACACACTGAATCCCCTTCCCCACATACTGAAACCCCTACACCACGCAGTGAGGCACCTTCCCCACACACTGAAACCACTTCTGCACACAGTTAAACAATTCCCCACACACTGAAACACCTTCTGCACACACTGAAACCCATCTCCACGCACTGAAACCCATCCCCACACACAGAAACACCTTCCCCACACACTGAAACCCTTCCCCACACACTGAAACCCTTCCCCACACACTGAAACGCATCCCCACACACTGAAACACCTTCCCAACACACTGAAACCCATTCCCCACACACTGAAACACCTTCCCCACACATTGAATTACCTTCCCCACACTCTGTTACAACTTCACCGCACATTGAAACCCCTTCCCCACACACTGAGACACCTTCCGCACACACTGAAACAAAGTCCCCACACACTGAAACCCCTTCCCCACACACTGAAACCCCGTCCCCACACACTGCAACCCTTCCCCACGCACTGAAACACCTTCCCCACACACTGAAACCCCTTCCGGACACAGTTAAACAATTCCCCACACACTGAAACCCCATCCCCACACACTGAAACCCCTTCCCCACACAGTAAAACCCCTTCCCCAAACAAGGAAACACATCCCCACACACTGAAACACCTTCCCTCACACTGAAACCCATCCCCACACACTGAAACACATCCCCACACACTGAAACACATCCCCACAGACGGAAACACCTTCCCCACACACTGAAACCCATTCCCCACACACAGAAACACCTTCCCCACACACTGAAACACCTTCCCCACACACTGAAACAACTTCCCCACACACGGAAACCCCTTCCCCTCACCTTGAAACCCCGTCCCCACACACTGAAACGCCTTCCCCACACACTGAAACACCTTCCCCAAACACTGAAACAACTTCCCCACACACTGAAACCCCTTCCCCACACACTGAAACACTTCCCCACACACTGAAACCCCTTCCCCACAAACTGAAACCCCTTCCCCACACACTGAAATCCCTTCCCCGCACATCAAAACCCTTTCCCAAAAACTTAAACAACTTCCCAAAACACTGAAACAAATTCCCCACACACTGAAACCCCTTCCGCACACACTGAAACACCTTCCCCACACACTGAAACCACTTCCCCACACACTGAAACCCCGTTGCCACACACTGAAACGCCTTCCCCACACACTGAAACAACTTCCCCAAACACTGAAACAACTTCCCCACACACTGAAACCCCTTCCCCACACAATGAAACAACTTCCCCACACACTGAAACCCTTCACCACACACTGAAACGCCTTCCCCACACACTGAATCCCCTTCCCCACATACTGAAACCCCTACAAGACACAGTGAAACACCTTCCCCACACACAGAAACCACTTCCGCACACAGTGAAACAATTCCCCACACACTGAAACACCTTCTGCACACACTTACACCCATCCCCACACACTGAAACCCATCCCCACACACAGAAACACCTTCCCCACACACTGAAACACTTCCCCACACACCGAAACCCTTCCCCACACACTGAAACACATCCCCACACACTGAAACACCTTCCCAACACACTGAAACCCATTCCCCACACACTGAAACACCTTCCCCACACATTGAAACCCCTTCCCCACACAGAAACACCTTCCCCACACACTGAAACCCTTCCCCACACACTGCAACCCTTCCCCACACACTGAAACACTTCCCCACAAACTGAAACCCCTTCCCCGCACACTGAAACCCCTTCCCCACACACTGAAACCCTTCCCCACACACTGAAACCCCTTCCCCACACTGAAACCCTTCCCTACACACTGAAACCCTACCCCACACACTGAAACCTCTTCCCCACATACTGAAACCCCTTCCCCACACACTGAAACACCTTCCGCACACACTGAAACCCCTTCCGCACACACTGAAACACCTTCCCAACACACTGAAACCACTTCCCCACACACTGAAACCCCTTCCGCACACACTGAAACACCTTCCCCACACAATGAAACCACTTCCCCACACACTGAAACCCGTTCCGCACAAAGTGAAACCCTTACCCACACACTGAAAGCTCGTCCCCACATACTGTAACCCTTCCCCACACACTGAAACACCTTCCCCACACACTGAAACCCTTCCCCACACACTGAAACCCATTCCCCACACAGTGAAACCCCTTCCCCACACAATGAAACCCTTCACCACACATTGAAACCCTTCCCCACACACTGAATCCCTTTCCCCATATACTGAAACCCCTACACCACGCAGTGAGGCACCTTCCCCACACACTGAAACCATTTCTGCAAACAGTTAAACAATTCCCCACACACTGAAACACCTTCTGCACACACTGAAACCCATCCCCACACACTGAAACCCATCCCCACACACACAAACACCTTCCCCACACACTGAAACCCTTCCCCACACACTGAAACCCTTCCCCACACACTGAAACGCATCCCCACACACTGAAACACCTTCCCAACACACTGAAACCCATTCCCCACACACTGAAGCACCATCCCCACACATTGAATTACCTTCCCCACACTCTGTTACAACTTCACCGCACATTGAAACCCCTTCCCCACACACTGAAACACCTTCTGCACACACTGAAACAAAGTCCCCACACACTGAAACCCCTTCCCCACACACTGAAACCCCGTCCCCACACACTGCAACCCTTCCCCACACACTGAAACACCTTCCCCACACACTGAAACCCCTTCCGGACACAGTTAAACAATTCCCCACACACTGAAACCCCATCCCCACACACTGAAACCCCTTCCCCACACAGTAAAACCCCTTCCCCAAACAAGGAAACACATCCCCACACACTGAAACACCTTCGCTCACACTGAAACCCATCCCCACACACTGAAACACATCCCCACACACTGAAACACATCCCCACATACGGAAACACCTTCCCCACACACTGAAACCCATTCCCCACACACAGAAACACCTTCCCCACACATTGAAACACCTTCCCCACACATTGAAACAACTTCCCCACACACGGAAACCCCTTCCCCTCACCTTGAAACCCCGTCCCCACACACTGAAACGCCTTCCCCACACACTGAAACACCTTCCCCAAACACTGAAACCCCTTCCCCACACACTGAAACCCCTTCCCCACACACTGAAACACTTCCCCACACACTGAAACCCCTTCCCCACAAACTGAAACCCCTTCCCCATACACTGAAATCCCTTCCCCGCACATCAAAACCCTTCCCCAAAAACTTAAACAACTTCCCAAAACACTGAAACAAATTCCCCACACACTGAAACCACTTCCCCACACACTGAAACCCCGTCCCCACACACTGAAACGCCTTCCCCACACACTGAAACACCTTCCCCAAACACTGAAACAACTTCCCCACACACTGAAACCCCTTCCCCACACAATGAAACAACTTCCCCACACACTGAAACCCCGTCCCCACACACTGAAACGCCTTCCCCACACACTGAAACACCTTCCCCAAACACTGAAACAACTTCCCAACACACTGAAATACCTTCCCCACACACTGAGACCCCTTCCGCACACACTGAAACACCTTCCCCACACACTGAAACCACTTCCCCACACACTGAAACCCCTTCCACACACAGTGAAACCCTTCCCCACGCACTGAAACCCCTTCCCCACATACTGAAACACATCCCCACACACTGAAACCCCATTCCCACACACTGAAACACATCCCCACACACTGAAATCCTTTCCCCACACACTGAAACACATCCCCACACACTGAAACACTTTCCCCACACAGTCAAACCTCGTCCCCACACACTGTAACCCTTCCCCACACACTGAAACACCTTCCCCACACACTGAAACCCTTCCCCACACACTGAAACCCATTCCCCACACACTGAAACACCTTCCCCACACACTGAAACCCATCACCACACACTGAAACCCATCCCCACACACAGAAACACCTTCCCCACACACTGAAACACTTCCCCACACACCGAAACCCTTCCCCACACACTGAAACACATCCCCACACACTGAAACACCTTCCCAACACACTGAAACCCATTCCCCACACACTGAAACACCTTCCCCACACATTGAATTACCTTCCCCACACTCTGTCACAACTTCACCACACATTGAAACCCCTTCCCCACAAACTGAAACACCTTCCACACACACTGAAACAACGTCCCCACACACTGAAACCCCTTCCTCACACACTGAAACCCCGTCCCCACACACTGCAACCCATTCCCACACACTGAAACACTTCCCCACAAACTGAAACCCTTCCCCGCACACTGAAACCCCTTCCCCACACACTGAAACCCTTCCCCACACACTGAAACCCCTTCCCCACACTGAAACCCTTCCCTACACACTGAAACCCTACCCCACACACTGAAATCTCTTCCCCACATACTGAAACCCCTTCCCCACACACTGAAACACCTTCCGCACACACTGAAACCCCTTCCGCACACACTGAAACACCTTCCCAACAGACTGAAACCACTTCCCCACACACTGAAACCCCTTCCGCACACACTGAAACACCTTCCCCACACAATGAAACCACTTCCCCACACACTGAAACCCGTTCCGCACAAAGTGAAACCCTTACCCACACACTGAAACCTCGTCCCCACATACTGTAACCCTTCCCCACACACTGAAACACCTTCCCCACACAATGAAACCCCTCCCCACACACTGAAACCCATTCCCCACACACTGAAACTCCTTCCCCACACACTGAAACCCTTCACCACACACTGAAACCCTTCCCCACACACTGAATCCCCTTCCCCACATACTGAAACCCCTACACCACGCAGTGAAGCACCTTCCCCACACACTGAAACTACTTCTGCACACAGTTAAACAATTCCCCACACACTGAAACACATTCTGCACACACTGAAACCCATCCCCACACACTGAAACCCATCCCCACACACAGGAACACCTTTCCCACACACTGAAACCCTTCCCCACACACTGAAACCCTTCCCCACACACTGAAACACATCCCCACACACTGAAACACCTTCCCAACACACTGAAACCCAATCCCCACACACTGAAACACCTTCCCCACACACTGAAACAACTTCCCCACACACTGAAACCCCTTCCCCTCACACTGAAACCCCGTCCCCACAAACTGAAACCCCTTCCCCACACACTGAAACACCTTCCCCAAACACTGAAACAACTTCCCCACACACTGAAACCCCTTCCCCACACACTGAAACACTTCCCCACACACTGAAACCCCTTCCCCACAAACTGAACCCCCTTCCCCACACACTGAAACCCCTTCCCCACACACTGAAACACTTCCCCACACACTGAAACCCCTTCCCCACAAACTGAACCCCCTTCCCCACACACTGAAACCCCTTCCCTTCACACTGAAACCCCTTCCGCACACAGTTAAACAATTCCCCACACACTGAAACCCCTTCCCCACACACTGAAGCCCCTTCCCTACACACTGAATCCCATTCCGCACACAATGAAACACCGTCCCCACACAATGAAACACCTTCCCCACACACAGAATCGCCTTCCCCACACACTGAAACCCCTTCCGCACACAATGAAACAGCATCCCCACACACTGAAACCCCTTCCGCACACAAGGAAACAGCATCCCCACACACTGAAACCACTTCCCCACGCACCGAAACAACTTCCGCACACACTGAATCCCATTCCGCAGACACTGAAACAACTTCCCAACACACTGAAACACCTTCCCCACACACTGAAACCTTTTCCGCACACACTGAAACACCTTCCCCACACACTGAAACCACTTCCCCACACACTGAAACCCCTTCCGCACACAGTGAAACCCTTCCCCACGCACTGAAACCCCTTCCCCACATACTGAAATACATCCCCACACACTGAAACCCCATTCCCTTACACTGAAACACATCCCCACACACTGAAATCCTTTTCCCACACACTGAAACACATCCCCACACACTGAAACACCTTCCCCACACACTGAAACCTCGTCCCCACACACTGTAACCCTTCCCCACACACTGAAACACCTTCCCCACACACTGAAACCCTTCCCCACACACTGAAACCCATTCCCCACACACTGAAACCCCCTTCCCCACACACTGTAACCCTTCACCACACACTGAAACCCTTCCCCGCACACTGAATCCCCTTCCCCACATACTGAAACCCCTACAAGACACAGTGAAACACCTTCCCCACACACAGAAACCACTTCCGCACACAGTGAAACAATTCCCCACACACTGAAACACCTTCTGCACACACTTAAACCCATCCCCACACACTGAAACCCATCCCCACACACAGAAACACCTTCCCCACACACTGAAACACTTCCCCACACACCGAAACCCTTCCCCACACACTGAAACACATCCCCACACACTGAAACACCTTCCCAACACACTGAAACCCATTCCCCACACACTGAAACACCTTCCCCACACATTGAAACCCCTTCCCCACTCACAGAAACACCTTCCCCACACACTGAAACCCTTCCCCACACACTGCAACCCTTCCCCACACACTGAAACACTTCCCCACAAATTGAAACCCCTTCCCCGCACACTGAAACCCCTTCCCCACACACTGAAACCCTTCCCCACACACTGAAACCCCTTCCCCACACTGAAACCCTTCCCTACACACTGAAACCCTACCCCACACACTGAAACCTCTTCCCCACATAATGAAACCCCTTCCCCACACACTGAAACACCTTCCGCACACACTGAAACCCCTTCCACACACGCTGAAACACCTTCCCAACACACTGAAACCACTTCCCCACACACTGAAACCCCTTCCGCGCACACTGAAACACCTTCCCAACACAATGAAACCACTTCCCCACACACTGAAACCCGTTCCGCACAAAGTGAAACCCTTACCCACACACTGAAACCTCGTCCCCACACACTGTAACCCTTCCCCACACACTGAAACACCTTCCCCACACACTGAAACCCTTCCCCACACACTGAAACCCCTTCCCCACACACTGAAACCCTTCACCACACACTGAAACCCTTCCCCACACACTGAATCCCCTAAACCACATACTGAAACCCCTACACCACGCAGTGAGGCACCTTCCCCACACACTGAAACCACTTCTGCACACAGTTAAACAATTCCCCACACACTGAAACACCTTCTGCACACACTGAAACCCATCCCCACACACTGAAACCCATCCCCACACACAGAAACACCTTCCCCACACACTGAAACCCTTCCCCACACACTGAAACCCTTCTCCACACACTGAAACGCATCCCCACACACTGAAACACCTTCCCAACACACTGAAACCCATTCCCCACACACTGAAACACCTTCCCCACACATTGAATTACCTTCCCCACACTCTGTTACAACTTCACCACACATTGAAACCCCTTCCCCACACACTGAAACACCTTCCGCACACACTGAAACAAAGTCCCCACACACTGAAACCCCTTCCCCACACACTGAAACCCCGTCCCCACACACTGCAACCCTTCCGCACACACTGAAACACCTTCCCCACACACTGAAACCCCTTCAGGACACAGTTAAACAATTCCCCACACACTGAAACCCCATCCCCACACACTGAAACCCCTTTCCCACACAGTAGAACCCCTTCCCCAATCAATGAAACACATCCCCACACACTGAAACACCTTCCCTCACACTGAAACCCATCCCCACACACTGAAACACATCCCCACACACTGAAACACATCCCCACAGACGGAAACACCTTCCCCACACACTGAAACCCATTCCCCACACACAGAAACACCTTCCCCACACACTGAAACACCTTCCCCACACACTGAAACAACTTCCCCACACACTGAAACACATCCCCACACACTGAAACACATCCCCACAGACGGAAACACCTTCCCCTCACCTTGAAACCCCGTCCCCGCACACTGAAACGCCTTCCCCACACACTGAAACACCTTCCCCAAACACTGAAACAACTTCCCCACACACTGAAACCCCTTCCCCACACACTGAAACACTTCCCCACACACTGAAACCCCTTCCCCGCAAACTGAAACCCCTTCCCCATACACTGAAATCCCTTCCCCGCACATCAAAACCCTTCCCCAAAAACTTAAACAACTTCCCAAAACACTGAAACAAATTCCCCACACACTGAAACCACTTCCGCACACACTGAAACACCTTCCCCACACACTGAAACCCCGTCCCCACACACTGAAACGCCTTCCCCACACACTGAAACACCTTCCCCACACACTGAAACAACTTCCCCACACACTGAAACCCCTTCCCCACACAATGAAACAACTTCCCCACACACTGATACCCCGTCCCCACACACTGAAACACCTTCCCCAAACACTGAAACAACTTCCCAACACACTGAAACACCTTCCCCAAACACTGAGACCCCTTCCGCACACACTGAAACACCTTCCCCACACACTGAAACCACTTCCCCACATACTGAAACCCCTTCCACACACAGTGAAACCCTTCCCCACGCACTGAAACCCCTTCCCCACACACTGAAACCCATCCCCACACACTGAAACCCATCCCCACACACAGAAACACCTTCCCCACACACTGAAACCCTTCCCCACACACTGAAACCCTTCCCCACACACTGAAACGCATCCCCACACACTGAAACACCTTCCCAACACACTGAAACCCATTCCCCACACACTGAAACACCTTCCCCACACATTGAATTACCTTCCCCACACTCTGTTACAACTTCACCACACATTGAAACCCCTTCCCCACACACTGAAACACCTTCCGCACACACTGAAACAAAGTCCCCACACACTGAAACCCCTTCCCCACACACTGAAACCCCGTCCCCAGACACTGCAACCCTTCCCCACACACTGAAACACCTTCCCCACAAACTGAATCCCCTTCCGGACACAGTTAAACAATTCCCCACACACTGAAACCCCATCCCCACACACTGAAACCCCTTCCCCACACAGTAAAACGCCTTCCCCAAACAATGAAACACATCCCCACACACTGAAACACCTTCCCTCACACTGAAACCCATCCCCACACACTGAAACACATCCCCACACACTGAAACACATCCCCACAGACGGAAACACCTTCCCCACACACTGAAACCCATTCCCCACACACAGAAACACCTTCCCCACACACTGAAACACCTTCCCCACACACTGAAACAACTTCCCCAAACACTGAAACAACTTCCCCACACACTGAAACCCCTTCCCCACACAATGAAACAACTTCCCCACACACTGAAACCCCGTCCCCACACACTGAAACGCCTTCCCCACACACTGAAACACCTTCCCCAAACACTGAAACAACTTCCCAACACACTGAAACACCTTCCCCACACACTGAGACCCCTTCCGCACACACTGAAACACCTTCCCCACACACTGAAACCACTTCCCCACACACTGAAACCCCTTCCACACACAGTGAAACCCTTCCCCACGCACTGAAACCCCTTACCCACATACTGAAACACATCCCCACACACTGAAACCCCATTCCCACACACTGAAACACATCCCCACACACTGAAATCCTTTCCCCACACACTGAAACACATCCCCACACACTGAAACACTTTCCCCACACAGTCAAACCTCGTCCCCACACACTGTAACCCTTCCCCACACACTGAAACACCTTCCCCACACACTGAAACCCTTCCCCACACACTGAAACCCATTCCCCACACACTGAAACACCTTCCCCACACACTGAAACCCATCCCCACACACTGCAACCCATTCCCACACACTGAAACACTTCCCCACAAACTGAAACACTTCCCCGCACACTGAAACCCCTTCCCCACACACTGAAACCCTTCCCCACACACTGAAACCCCTTCCCCACACTGAAACCCTTCCCTACACACTGAAACCCTACCCCACACACTGAAATCTCTTCCCCACATACTGAAACCCCTTCCCCACACACTGAAACACCTTCCGCACACACTGAAACCCCTTCCGCACACACTGAAACACCTTCCCAACAGACTGAAACCTCTTCCCCACACACTGAAACCCCTTCCGCACACACTGAAACACCTTCCCCACACAATGAAACCACTTCCCCACACACTGAAACCCGTTCCGCACAAAGTGAAACCCTTACCCACACACTGAAACCTCGTCCCCACATACTGTAACCCTTCCCCACACACTGAAACACCTTCCCCACACAATGAAACCCCTCCCCACACACTGAAACCCATTCCCCACACACTGAAACTACTTCCCCACACACTGAAACCCTTCACCACACACTGAAACCCTTCCCCACACACTGAATCCCCTTCCCCACATACTGAAACCCCTACACCACGCAGTGAAGCACCTTCCCCACACACTGAAACTACTTCTGCACACAGTTAAACAATTCCCCACACACTGAAACACATTCTGCACACACTGAAACCCATCCCCACACACTGAAACCCATCCCCACACACAGGAACACCTTTCCCACACACTGAAACCCTTCCCCACACACTGAAACCCTTCCCCACACACTGAAACACATCCCCACACACTGAAACACCTTCCCAACACACTGAAACCCAATCCCCACACACTGAAACACCTTCCCCACACACTGAAACAACTTCCCCACACACTGAAACCCCTTCCCCTCACACTGAAACCCCGTCCCCACAAACTGAAACCCCTTCCCCACACACTGAAACACCTTCCCCAAACACTGAAACAACTTCCCCACACACTGAAACCCCTTCCCCACACACTGAAACACTTCCCCACACACTGAAACCACTTCCCCACAAACTGAACCCCCTTCCCCACACACTGAAACCCCTTCCCCACACACTGAAACACTTCCCCACACACTGAAACCCCTTCCCCACAAACTGAACCCCCATCCCCACACACTGAAACCCCTTCCCTTCACACTGAAACCCCTTCCGCACACAGTTAAACAATTCCCCACACACTGAAACCCCTTCCCCACACACTGAAGCCCCTTCCCTACACACTGAATCCCATTCCGCACACAATGAAACACCGTCCCCACACAATGAAACACCTTCCCCACACACAGAATCGCCTTCCCCACACACTGAAACCCCTTCCGCACACAATGAAACAGCATCCCCACACACTGAAACCCCTTCCGCACACAAGGAAACAGCATCCCCACACACTGAAACCACTTCCCCACGCACCGAAACAACTTCCGCACACACTGAATCCCATTCCGCAGACACTGAAACAACTTCCCAACACACTGAAACACCTTCCCCACACACTGAAACCTTTTCCGCACACACTGAAACACCTTCCCCACACACTGAAACCACTTCCCCACACACTGAAACCCCTTCCGCACACAGTGAAACCCTTCCCCACGCACTGAAACCCCTTCCCCACATACTGAAATACATCCCCACACACTGAAACCCCATTCCCTTACACTGAAACACATCCCCACACACTGAAATCCTTTTCCCACACACTGAAACACATCCCCACACACTGAAACACCTTCCCCACACACTGAAACCTCGTCCCCACACACTGTAACCCTTCCCCACACACTGAAACACCTTCCCCACACACTGAAACCCTTCCCCACACACTGAAACCCATTCCCCACACACTGAAACCCCCTTCCCCACACACTGTAACCCTTCACCACACACTGAAACCCTTCCCCGCACACTGAATCCCCTTCCCCACATACTGAAACCCCTACAAGACACAGTGAAACACCTTCCCCACACACAGAAACCACTTCCGCACACAGTGAAACAATTCCCCACACACTGAAACACCTTCTGCACACACTTAAACCCATCCCCACACACTGAAACCCATCCCCACACACAGAAACACCTTCCCCACACACTGAAACACTTCCCCACACACCGAAACCCTTCCCCACACACTGAAACACATCCCCACACACTGAAACACCTTCCCAACACACTGAAACCCATTCCCCACACACTGAAACACCTTCCCCACACATTGAAACCCCTTCCCCACTCACAGAAACACCTTCCCCACACACTGAAACCCTTCCCCACACACTGCAACCCTTCCCCACACACTGAAACACTTCCCCACAAATTGAAACCCTTTCCCCGCACACTGAAACACCTTCCCCACACACTGAAACCCTTCCCCACACACTGAAACCCCTTCCCCACACTGAAACCCTTCCCTACACACTGAAACCCTACCCCACACACTGAAACCTCTTCCCCACATAATGAAACCCCTTCCCCACACACTGAAACACCTTCCGCACACACTGAAACCCCTTCCACACACGCTGAAACACCTTCCCAACACACTGAAACCACTTCCCCACACACTGAAACCCCTTCCGCGCACACTGAAACACCTTCCCCACACAATGAAACCACTTCCCCACACACTGAAACCCGTTCCGCACAAAGTGAAACCCTTACCCACACACTGAAACCTCGTCCCCACACACTGTAACCCTTCCCCACACACTGAAACACCTTCCCCACACACTGAAACCCTTCCCCACACACTGAAACCCATTCCCCACACACTGAAACCCCTTCCCCACACACTGAAACCCTTCACCACACACTGAAACCCTTCCCCACACACTGAATCCCCTAAACCACATACTGAAACCCCTACACCACGCAGTGAGGCACCTTCCCCACACACTGAAACCACTTCTGCACACAGTTAAACAATTCCCCACACACTGAAACACCTTCTGCACACACTGAAACCCATCCCCACACACTGAAACCCATCCCCACACACAGAAACACCTTCCCCACACACTGAAACCCTTCCCCACACACTGAAACCCTTCTCCACACACTGAAACGCATCCCCACACACTGAAACACCTTCCCAACACACTGAAACCCATTCCCCACACACTGAAACACCTTCCCCCCACATTGAATTACCTTCCCCACACTCTGTTACAACTTCACCACACATTGAAACCCCTTCCCCACACACTGAAACACCTTCCGCACACACTGAAACAAAGTCCCCACACACTGAAACCCCTTCCCCACACACTGAAACCCCGTCCCCACACACTGCAACCCTTCCGCACACACTGAAACACCTTCCCCACACACTGAAACCCCTTCAGGACACAGTTAAACAATTCCCCACACACTGAAACCCCATCCCCACACACTGAAACCCCTTTCCCACACAGTAGAACCCCTTCCCCAATCAATGAAACACATCCCCACACACTGAAACACCTTCCCTCACACTGAAACCCATCCCCACACACTGAAACACATCCCCACACACTGAAACACATCCCCACAGACGGAAACACCTTCCCCACACACTGAAACCCATTCCCCACACACAGAAACACCTTCCCCACACACTGAAACACCTTCCCCACACACTGAAACAACTTCCCCACACACGGAAACCCCTTCCCCTCACCTTGAAACCCCGTCCCCACACACTGAAACGCCTTCCCCACACACTGAAACACCTTCCCCAAACACTGAAACAACTTCCCCACACACTGAAACCCCTTCCCCACACACTGAAACACTTCCCCACACACTGAAACCCCTTCCCCGCAAACTGAAACCCCTTCCCCATACACTGAAATCCCTTCCCCGCACATCAAAACCCTTCCCCAAAAACTTAAACAACTTCCCAAAACACTGAAACAAATTCCCCACACACTGAAACCACTTCCGCACACACTGAAACACCTTCCCCACACACTGAAACCCCGTCCCCACACACTGAAACGCCTTCCCCACACACTGAAACACCTTCCCCACACACTGAAACAACTTCCCCACACACTGAAACCCCTTCCCCACACAATGAAACAACTTCCCCACACACTGATACCCCGTCCCCACACACAGAAACGCCTTCCCCACACACTGAAACACCTTCCCCAAACACTGAAACAACTTCCCAACACACTGAAACACCTTCCCCACACACTGAGACCCCTTCCGCACACACTGAAACACCTTCCCCACACACTGAAACCACTTCCCCACACACTGAAACCCCTTCCACACACAGTGAAACCCTTCCCCACGCACTGAAACCCCTTCCCCACACACTGAAACCCATCCCCACACACTGAAACCCATCCCCACACACAGAAACACCTTCCCCACACACTGAAACCCTTCCCCACACACTGAAACCCTTCCCCACACACTGAAACGCATCCCCACACACTGAAACACCTTCCCAACACACTGAAACCCATTCCCCACACACTGAAACACCTTCCCCACACATTGAATTACCTTCCCCACACTCTGTTACAACTTCACCACACATTGAAACCCCTTCCCCACACACTGAAACACCTTCCGCACACACTGAAACAAAGTCCCCACACACTGAAACCCCTTCCCCACACACTGAAACCCCGTCCCCACACACTGCAACCCTTCCCCACACACTGAAACACCTTCCCCACAAACTGAATCCCCTTCCGGACACAGTTAAACAATTCCCCACACACTGAAACCCCATCCCCACACACTGAAACCCCTTCCCCACACAGTAAAACGCCTTCCCCAAACAATGAAACACATCCCCACACACTGAAACACCTTCCCTCACACTGAAACCCATCCCCACACACTGAAACACATCCCCACACACTGAAACACATCCCCACAGACGGAAACACCTTCCCCACACACTGAAACCCATTCCCCACACACAGAAACACCTTCCCCACACACTGAAACACCTTCCCCACACACTGAAACAACTTCCCCACACACGGAAACCCCTTCCCCTCACCTTGAAACCCCGTCCCCACACACTGAAACGCCTTCCCCACACACTGAAACACCTTCCCCAAACACTGAAACAACATCCCCACACACTGAAACCCCTTCCCCACACACTGAAACACTTCCCCACACACTGAAACCCCTTCCCCGCAAACTGAAACCCCTTCCCCATACACTGAAATCCCTTCCCCGCACATCAAAACCCTTCCCCAAAAACTTAAACAACTTCCCAAAACACTGAAACAAATTCCCCACACACTGAAACCCCTTCCGCACACACTGAAACACCTTCCCCACACACTGAAACCCCGTCCCCACACACTGAAACGCCTTCCCCACACACTGAAACACCTTCCCCACACACTGAAACAACTTCCCCACACACTGAAACCCCTTCCCCACACAATGAAACAACTTCCCCACACACTGATACCCCGTCCCCACACACTGAAACGCCTTCCCCACACACTGAAACACCTTCCCCAAACACTGAAACAACTTCCCAACACACTGAAACACCTTCCCCACACACTGAGACCCCTTCCGCACACACTGAAACACCTTCCCCACACACTGAAACCACTTCCCCACACACTGAAACCCCTTCCACACACAGTGAAACCCTTCCCCACGCACTGAAACCCCTTCCCCACATACTGAAACACATCCCCACTCACTGAAACCCCATTCCCACACACTGAAACACATCCCCACACACTGAAGTCCTTTCCCCACACACTGAAACACATCCCCACACACTGAAACACTTTCCCCACACAGTCAAACCTCGTCCCCACACACTGTAACCCTTCCCCACACACTGAAACACCTTCCCCACACACTGAAACACATCCCCACAGACGGAAACACCTTCCCCACACACTGAAACCCATTCCCCACACACAGAAACACCTTCCCCACACACTGAAACACCTTCCCCACACACTGAAACAACTTCCCCACACACGGAAACCCCTTCCCCTCACCTTGAAACCCCGTCCCCACACACTGAAACGCCTTCCCCACACACTGAAACACCTTCCCCAAACACTGAAACAACATCCCCACACACTGAAACCCCTTCCCCACACACTGAAACACTTCCCCACACACTGAAACCCCTTCCCCGCAAACTGAAACCCCTTCCCCATACACTGAAATCCCTTCCCCGCACATCAAAACCCTTCCCCAAAAACTTAAACAACTTCCCAAAACACTGAAACAAATTCCCCACACACTGAAACCCCTTCCGCACACACTGAAACACCTTCCCCACACACTGAAACCCCGTCCCCACACACTGAAACGCCTTCCCCACACACTGAAACACCTTCCCCACACACTGAAACAACTTCCCCACACTCTGAAACCCCTTCCCCACACAATGAAACAACTTCCCCACACACTGATACCCCGTCCCCACACACTGAAACGCCTTCCCCACACACTGAAACACCTTCCCCAAACACTGAAACAACTTCCCAACACACTGAAACACCTTCCCCACACACTGAGACCCCTTCCGCACACACTGAAACACCTTCCCCACACACTGAAACCACTTCCCCACACACTGAAACCCCTTCCACACACAGTGAAACCCTTCCCCACGCACTGAAACCCCTTCCCCACATACTGAAACACATCCCCACTCACTGAAACCCCATTCCCACACACTGAAACACATCCCCACACACTGAAGTCCTTTCCCCACACACTGAAACACATCCCCACACACTGAAACACTTTCCCCACACAGTCAAACCTCGTCCCCACACACTGTAACCCTTCCCCACACACTGAAACACCTTCCCCACACACTGAAACCCTTCCCCACACACTGAAACCCATTCCCCACACACTGAAACACCTTCCCCACACACTGAAACCCTTCACCACACACTGAAACCCTTCCCCACAGACTGAATCCCCTTCCCCACATACTGAAACCCCTACAAGACACAGTGAAACACCTTCCCCACACACAGAAACTACTACCGCACACAGTGAAACAATTCCCCACACACTGAAACACCTTCTGCACACACTTAAACCCATCCCCACACACTGAAACCCATCCCCACACACAGAAACACCTTCCCCACACACTGAAACACATCCCCACACACTGAAACACCTTCCCAACACACTGAAACCCATTCCCCACACACTGAAACACCATCCCCACACATTGAATTACCTTCCCCACACTCTGTCACAACTTCACCACACATTGAAACCCCTTCCCCACACACTGAAACACCTTCCACACACACTGAAACAACGTCCCCACACACTGAAACCCCTTCCTCACACACTGAAACCCCGTCCCCACACACTGCAACCCATTCCCACACACTGAAACACTTCCCCACAAACTGAAACGCCTTCCCCGCACACTGAAGCCCCTTCCCCACACACTGAAACCCTTCCCCACACACTGAAACCCTTCCCTACACACTGAAACCCTACCCCACACACTGAAATCTCTTCCCCACATACTGAAACCCCTTCCCCACACACTGAAACACCTTCCGCACACACTGAAACCCCTTCCGCACACACTGAAACACCTTCCCAACACACTGAAACCACTTCCCCACACACTGAAACCCCTTCCGCACACACTGAAACAACTTCCCCACACAATGAAACCACTTCCCCACACACTGAAACCCGTTCCGCACAAAGCGAAACCCTTACCCACACACTGAAACCTCGTCCCCACATACTGTAACCCTTGCCCACACACTGAAACACCTTCCCCACACACTGAAACCCTTCCCCACACACTGAAACCCATTCCCCACACACTGAAACCCCTTCCCCACACACTGAAACCCTTCACCACACACTGAAACCCTTCCCCACACACTGAATCCCCTTCCCCACATACTGAAACCCCTACACCACGCAGTGAAGCACCTTCCCCACACACTGAAACTACTTCTGCACACAGTTAAACAATTCCCCACACACTGAAACACATTCTGCACACACTGAAACCCATCCCCACACACTGAAACCCATCCCCACACACTGAAACACCTTCCCCAAACACTGAAACAACTTCCCAACACACTGAAACACCTTCCCCACACACTGAGACCCCTTCCGCACACACTGAAACACCTTCCCCACACACTGAAACCCCGTCCCCACACACTGAAACGCCTTCCCCACACACTGAAACACCTTCCCCACACACTGAAACAACTTCCCCACACACTGAAACCCCTTCCCCACACAATGAAACAACTTCCCCACACACTGATACCCCGTCCCCACACACTGAAACGCCTTCCCCACACACTGAAACACCTTCCCCAAACACTGAAACAACTTCCCAACACACTGAAACACCTTCCCCACACACTGAGACCCCTTCCGCACACACTGAAACACCTTCCCCACACACTGAAACCACTTCCCCACACACTGAAACCCCTTCCACACACAGTGAAACCCTTCCCCACGCACTGAAACCCCTTCCCCACACACTGAAACCCATCCCCACACACTGAAACCCATCCCCACACACAGAAACACCTTCCCCACACACTGAAACCCTTCCCCACACACTGAAACCCTTCCCCACACACTGAAACGCATCCCCACACACTGAAACACCTTCCCAACACACTGAAACCCATTCCCCACACACTGAAACACCTTCCCCACACATTGAATTACCTTCCCCACACTCTGTTACAACTTCACCACACTTTGAAACCCCTTCCCCACACACTGAAACACCTTCCGCACACACTGAAACAAAGTCCCCACACACTGAAACACCTTCCCAACACACTGAAACCCATTCCCCACACACTGAAACACCTTCCCCACACATTGAATTACCTTCCCCACACTCTGTTACAACTTCACCACACTTTGAAACCCCTTCCCCACACACTGAAACACCTTCCGCACACACTGAAACAAAGTCCCCACACACTGAAACCCCTTCCCCACACACTGAAACCCCATCCCCACACACTGAAACCCCTTCCCCACACAGTAAAACGCCTTCCCCAAACAATGAAACACATCCCCACACACTGAAACACCTTCCCTCACACTGAAACCCATCCCCACACACTGAAACACATCCCCACACACTGAAACACATCCCCACAGACGGAAACACCTTCCCCACACACTGAAACCCATTCCCCACACACAGAAACACCTTCCCCACACACTGAAACACCTTCCCCACACACTGAAACAACTTCCCCACACACGGAAACCCCTTCCCCTCACCTTGAAACCCCGTCCCCACACACTGAAACGCCTTCCCCACACACTGAAACACCTTCCCCAAACACTGAAACAACATCCCCACACACTGAAACCCCTTCCCCACACACTGAAACACTTCCCCACACACTGAAACCCCTTCCCCGCAAACTGAAACCCCTTCCCCATACACTGAAATCCCTTCGCCGCACATCAAAACCCTTCCCCAAAAACTTAAACAACTTCCCAAAACACTGAAACAAATTCCCCACACACTGAAACCCCTTACGCACACACTGAAACACCTTCCCCACACACTGAAACCCCGTCCCCACACACTGAAACGCCTTCCCCACACACTGAAACACCTTCCCCACACACTGAAACAACTTCCCCACACACTGAAACCCCTTCCCCACACAATGAAACAACTTCCCCACACACTGATACCCCGTCCCCACACACTGAAACGCCTTCCCCACACACTGAAACACCTTCCCCAAACACTGAAACAACTTCCCAACACACTGAAACACCTTCCCCACACACTGAGACCCCTTCCGCACACACTGAAACACCTTCCCCACACACTGAAACCACTTCCCCACACACTGAAACCCCTTCCACACACAGTGAAACCCTTCCCCACGCACTGAAACCCCTTCCCCACATACTGAAACACATCCCCACTCACTGAAACCCCATTCCCACACACTGAAACACATCCCCACACACTGAAGTCCTTTCCCCACACACTGAAACACATCCCCACACACTGAAACACTTTCCCCACACAGTCAAACCTCGTCCCCACACACTGTAACCCTTCCCCACACACTGAAACACCTTCCCCACACACTGAAACACATCCCCACAGACGGAAACACCTTCCCCACACACTGAAACCCATTCCCCACACACAGAAACACCTTCCCCACACACTGAAACACCTTCCCCACACACTGAAACAACTTCCCCACACACGGAAACCCCTTCCCCTCACCTTGAAACCCCGTCCCCACACACTGAAACGCCTTCCCCACACACTGAAACACCTTCCCCAAACACTGAAACAACATCCCCACACACTGAAACCCCTTCCCCACACACTGAAACACTTCCCCACACACTGAAACCCCTTCCCCGCAAACTGAAACCCCTTCCCCATACACTGAAATCCCTTCCCCGCACATCAAAACCCTTCCCCAAAAACTTAAACAACTTCCCAAAACACTGAAACAAATTCCCCACACACTGAAACCCCTTCCGCACACACTGAAACACCTTCCCCACACACTGAAACCCCGTCCCCACACACTGAAACGCCTTCCCCACACACTGAAACACCTTCCCCACACACTGAAACAACTTCCCCACACACTGAAACCCCTTCCCCACACAATGAAACAACTTCCCCACACACTGATACCCCGTCCCCACACACTGAAACGCCTTCCCCACACACTGAAACACCTTCCCCAAACACTGAAACAACTTCCCAACACACTGAAACACCTTCCCCACACACTGAGACCCCTTCCGCACACACTGAAACACCTTCCCCACACACTGAAACCCCTTCCCCACACAATGAAACAACTTCCCCACACACTGATACCCCGTCCCCACACACTGAAACGCCTTCCCCACACACTGAAACACCTTCCCCAAACACTGAAACAACTTCCCAACACACTGAAACACCTTCCCCACACACTGAGACCCCTTCCGCACACACTGAAACACCTTCCCCACACACTGAAACCACTTCCCCACACACTGAAACCCCTTCCACACACAGTGAAACCCTTCCCCACGCACTGAAACCCCTTCCCCACATACTGAAACACATCCCCACTCACTGAAACCCCATTCCCACACACTGAAACACATCCCCACACACTGAAGTCCTTTCCCCACACACTGAAACACATCCCCACACACTGAAACACTTTCCCCACACAGTCAAACCTCGTCCCCACACACTGTAACCCTTCCCCACACACTGAAACACCTTCCCCACACACTGAAACACATCCCCACAGACGGAAACACCTTCCCCACACACTGAAACCCATTCCCCACACACAGAAACACCTTCCCAACACACTGAAACACCTTCCCCACACACTGAAACAACTTCCCCACACACGGAAACCCCTTCCCCTCACCTTGAAACCCCGTCCCCACACACTGAAACGCCTTCCCCACACACTGAAACACCTTCCCCAAACACTGAAACAACATCCCCACACACTGAAACCCCTTCCCCACACACTGAAACACTTCCCCACACACTGAAACCCCTTCCCCGCAAACTGAAACCCCTTCCCCATACACTGAAATCCCTTCCCCGCACATCAAAACCCTTCCCCAAAAACTTAAACAACTTC
Organism: Heterodontus francisci; assembly: GCF_036365525.1. NCBI lineage: Eukaryota > Metazoa > Chordata > Chondrichthyes > Heterodontiformes > Heterodontidae > Heterodontus > Heterodontus francisci. The sequence continues at coordinate 21,296,571 of NC_090392.1, read as the reverse complement.
CCAAAACACTGAAACAAATTCCCCACACACTGAAACCCCTTCCGCACACACTGAAACACCTTCCCCACACACTGAAACCCCGTCCCCACACACTGAAACGCCTTCCCCACACACTGAAACACCTTCCCCACACACTGAAACAACTTCCCCACACACTGAAACCCCTTCCCCACACAATGAAACAACTTCCCCACACACTGATACCCCGTCCCCACACACTGAAACGCCTTCCCCACACACTGAAACACCTTCCCCAAACACTGAAACAACTTCCCAACACACTGAAACACCTTCCCCACACACTGAGACCCCTTCCGCACACACTGAAACACCTTCCCCACACACTGAAACCACTTCCCCACACACTGAAACCCCTTCCACACACAGTGAAACCCTTCCCCACGCACTGAAACCCCTTCCCCACATACTGAAACACATCCCCACTCACTGAAACCCCATTCCCACACACTGAAACACATCCCCACACACTGAAGTCCTTTCCCCACACACTGAAACACATCCCCACACACTGAAACACTTTCCCCACACAGTCAAACCTCGTCCCCACACACTGTAACCCTTCCCCACACACTGAAACACCTTCCCCACACACTGAAACACATCCCCACAGACGGAAACACCTTCCCCACACACTGAAACCCATTCCCCACACACAGAAACACCTTCCCCACACACTGAAACACCTTCCCCACACACTGAAACAACTTCCCCACACACGGAAACCCCTTCCCCTCACCTTGAAACCCCGTCCCCACACACTGAAACGCCTTCCCCACACACTGAAACACCTTCCCCAAACACTGAAACAACATCCCCACACACTGAAACCCCTTCCCCACACACTGAAACCCTTCCCCATACACTGAAATCCCTTCCCCGCACATCAAAACCCTTCCCCAAAAACTTAAACAACTTCCCAAAACACTGAAACAAATTCCCCACACACTGAAACCCCTTCCGCACACACTGAAACACCTTCCCCACACACTGAAACCCCGTCCCCACACACTGAAACGCCTTCCCCACACACTGAAACACCTTCCCCACACACTGAAACAACTTCCCCACACTCTGAAACCCCTTCCCCACACAATGAAACAACTTCCCCACACACTGATACCCCGTCCCCACACACTGAAACGCCTTCCCCACACACTGAAACACCTTCCCCAAACACTGAAACAACTTCCCAACACACTGAAAAACCTTCCCCACACACTGAGACCCCTTCCGCACACACTGAAACACCTTCCCCACACACTGAAACCACTTCCCCACACACTGAAACCCCTTCCACACACAGTGAAACCCTTCCCCACGCACTGAAACCCCTTCCCCACATACTGAAACACATCCCCACTCACTGAAACCCCATTCCCACACACTGAAACACATCCCCACACACTGAAGTCCTTTCCCCACACACTGAAACACATCCCCACACACTGAAACACTTTCCCCACACAGTCAAACCTCGTCCCCACACACTGTAACCCTTCCCCACACACTGAAACACCTTCCCCACACACTGAAACCCTTCCCCACACACTGAAACCCATTCCCCACACACTGAAACACCTTCCCCACACACTGAAACCCTTCACCACACACTGAAACCCTTCCCCACAGACTGAATCCCCTTCCCCACATACTGAAACCCCTACAAGACACAGTGAAACACCTTCCCCACACACAGAAACTACTACCGCACACAGTGAAACAATTCCCCACACACTGAAACACCTTCTGCACACACTTAAACCCATCCCCACACACTGAAACCCATCCCCACACACAGAAACACCTTCCCCACACACTGAAACACATCCCCACACACTGAAACACCTTCCCAACACACTGAAACCCATTCCCCACACACTGAAACACCATCCCCACACATTGAATTACCTTCCCCACACTCTGTCACAACTTCACCACACATTGAAACCCCTTCCCCACACACTGAAACACCTTCCACACACACTGAAACAACGTCCCCACACACTGAAACCCCTTCCTCACACACTGAAACCCCGTCCCCACACACTGCAACCCATTCCCACACACTGAAACACTTCCCCACAAACTGAAACGCCTTCCCCGCACACTGAAGCCCCTTCCCCACACACTGAAACCCTTCCCCACACACTGAAACCCTTCCCTACACACTGAAACCCTACCCCACACACTGAAATCTCTTCCCCACATACTGAAACCCCTTCCCCACACACTGAAACACCTTCCGCACACACTGAAACCCCTTCCGCACACACTGAAACACCTTCCCAACACACTGAAACCACTTCCCCACACACTGAAACCCCTTCCGCACACACTGAAACAACTTCCCCACACAATGAAACCACTTCCCCACACACTGAAACCCGTTCCGCACAAAGCGAAACCCTTACCCACACACTGAAACCTCGTCCCCACATACTGTAACCCTTGCCCACACACTGAAACACCTTCCCCACACACTGAAACCCTTCCCCACACACTGAAACCCATTCCCCACACACTGAAACCCCTTCCCCACACACTGAAACCCTTCACCACACACTGAAACCCTTCCCCACACACTGAATCCCCTTCCCCACATACTGAAACCCCTACACCACGCAGTGAGCACCTTCCCCACACACTGAAACTACTTCTGCACACAGTTAAACAATTCCCCACACACTGAAACACATTCTGCACACACTGAAACCCATCCCCACACACTGAAACCCATCCCCACACACTGAAACACCTTCCCCAAACACTGAAACAACTTCCCAACACACTGAAACACCTTCCCCACACACTGAGACCCCTTCCGCACACACTGAAACACCTTCCCCACACACTGAAACCCCGTCCCCACACACTGAAACGCCTTCCCCACACACTGAAACACCTTCCCCACACACTGAAACAACTTCCCCACACACTGAAACCCCTTCCCCACACAATGAAACAACTTCCCCACACACTGATACCCCGTCCCCACACACTGAAACGCCTTCCCCACACACTGAAACACCTTCCCCAAACACTGAAACAACTTCCCAACACACTGAAACACCTTCCCCACACACTGAGACCCCTTCCGCACACACTGAAACACCTTCCCCACACACTGAAACCACTTCCCCACACACTGAAACCCCTTCCACACACAGTGAAACCCTTCCCCACGCACTGAAACCCCTTCCCCACACACTGAAACCCATCCCCACACACTGAAACCCATCCCCACACACAGAAACACCTTCCCCACACACTGAAACCCTTCCCCACACACTGAAACCCTTCCCCACACACTGAAACGCATCCCCACACACTGAAACACCTTCCCAACACACTGAAACCCATTCCCCACACACTGAAACACCTTCCCCACACATTGAATTACCTTCCCCACACTCTGTTACAACTTCACCACACTTTGAAACCCCTTCCCCACACACTGAAACACCTTCCGCACACACTGAAACAAAGTCCCCACACACTGAAACCCCTTCCCCACACACTGAAACCCCGTCCCCACACACTGCAACCCTTCCCCACACACTGAAACACCTTCCCCACAAACTGAATCCCCTTCCGGACACAGTTAAACAATTCCCCACACACTGAAACCCCATCCCCACACACTGAAACCCCTTCCCCACACAGTAAAACGCCTTCCCCAAACAATGAAACACATCCCCACACACTGAAACACCTTCCCTCACACTGAAACCCATCCCCACACACTGAAACACATCCCCACACACTGAAACACATCCCCACAGACGGAAACACCTTCCCCACACACTGAAACCCATTCCCCACACACAGAAACACCTTCCCCACACACTGAAACACCTTCCCCACACACTGAAACAACTTCCCCACACACGGAAACCCCTTCCCCTCACCTTGAAACCCCGTCCCCACACACTGAAACGCCTTCCCCACACACTGAAACACCTTCCCCAAACACTGAAACAACATCCCCACACACTGAAACCCCTTCCCCACACACTGAAACACTTCCCCACACACTGAAACCCCTTCCCCGCAAACTGAAACCCCTTCCCCATACACTGAAATCCCTTCGCCGCACATCAAAACCCTTCCCCAAAAACTTAAACAACTTCCCAAAACACTGAAACAAATTCCCCACACACTGAAACCCCTTCCGCACACACTGAAACACCTTCCCCACACACTGAAACCCCGTCCCCACACACTGAAACGCCTTCCCCACACACTGAAACACCTTCCCCACACACTGAAACAACTTCCCCACACACTGAAACCCCTTCCCCACACAATGAAACAACTTCCCCACACACTGATACCCCGTCCCCACACACTGAAACGCCTTCCCCACACACTGAAACACCTTCCCCAAACACTGAAACAACTTCCCAACACACTGAAACACCTTCCCCACACACTGAGACCCCTTCCGCACACACTGAAACACCTTCCCCACACACTGAAACCACTTCCCCACACACTGAAACCCCTTCCACACACAGTGAAAACCTTCCCCACGCACTGAAACCCCTTCCCCACATACTGAAACACATCCCCACTCACTGAAACCCCATTCCCACACACTGAAACACATCCCCACACACTGAAGTCCTTTCCCCACACACTGAAACACATCCCCACACACTGAAACACTTTCCCCACACAGTCAAACCTCGTCCCCACACACTGTAACCCTTCCCCACACACTGAAACACCTTCCCCACACACTGAAACACATCCCCACAGACGGAAACACCTTCCCCACACACTGAAACCCATTCCCCACACACAGAAACACCTTCCCCACACACTGAAACACCTTCCCCACACACTGAAACAACTTCCCCACACACGGAAACCCCTTCCCCTCACCTTGAAACCCCGTCCCCACACACTGAAACGCCTTCCCCACACACTGAAACACCTTCCCCAAACACTGAAACAACATCCCCACACACTGAAACCCCTTCCCCACACACTGAAACACTTCCCCACACACTGAAACCCCTTCCCCGCAAACTGAAACCCCTTCCCCATACACTGAAATCCCTTCCCCGCACATCAAAACCCTTCCCCAAAAACTTAAACAACTTCCCAAAACACTGAAACAAATTCCCCACACACTGAAACCCCTTCCGCACACACTGAAACACCTTCCCCACACACTGAAACCCCGTCCCCACACACTGAAACGCCTTCCCCACACACTGAAACACCTTCCCCACACACTGAAACAACTTCCCCACACACTGAAACCCCTTCCCCACACAATGAAACAACTTCCCCACACACTGATACCCCGTCCCCACACACTGAAACGCCTTCCCCACACACTGAAACACCTTCCCCAAACACTGAAACAACTTCCCAACACACTGAAACACCTTCCCCACACACTGAGACCCCTTCCGCACACACTGAAACACCTTCCCCACACACTGAAACCCCTTCCCCACACAATGAAACAACTTCCCCACACACTGATACCCCGTCCCCACACACTGAAACGCCTTCCCCACACACTGAAACACCTTCCCCAAACACTGAAACAACTTCCCAACACACTGAAACACCTTCCCCACACACTGAGACCCCTTCCGCACACACTGAAACACCTTCCCCACACACTGAAACCACTTCCCCACACACTGAAACCCCTTCCACACACAGTGAAACCCTTCCCCACGCACTGAAACCCCTTCCCCACATACTGAAACACATCCCCACTCACTGAAACCCCATTCCCACACACTGAAACACATCCCCACACACTGAAGTCCTTTCCCCACACACTGAAACACATCCCCACACACTGAAACACTTTCCCCACACAGTCAAACCTCGTCCCCACACACTGTAACCCTTCCCCACACACTGAAACACCTTCCCCACACACTGAAACACATCCCCACAGACGGAAACACCTTCCCCACACACTGAAACCCATTCCCCACACACAGAAACACCTTCCCCACACACTGAAACACCTTCCCCACACACTGAAACAACTTCCCCACACACGGAAACCCCTTCCCCTCACCTTGAAACCCCGTCCCCACACACTGAAACGCCTTCCCCACACACTGAAACACCTTCCCCAAACACTGAAACAACATCCCCACACACTGAAACCCCTTCCCCACACACTGAAACACTTCCCCACACACTGAAACCCCTTCCCCGCAAACTGAAACCCCTTCCCCATACACTGAAATCCCTTCCCCGCACATCAAAACCCTTCCCCAAAAACTTAAACAACTTCCCAAAACACTGAAACAAATTCCCCACACACTGAAACCCCTTCCGCACACACTGAAACACCTTCCCCACACACTGAAACCCCGTCCCCACACACTGAAACGCCTTCCCCACACACTGAAACACCTTCCCCACACACTGAAACAACTTCCCCACACACTGAAACCCCTTCCCCACACAATGAAACAACTTCCCCACACACTGATACCCCGTCCCCACACACTGAAACGCCTTCCCCACACACTGAAACACCTTCCCCAAACACTGAAACAACTTCCCAACACACTGAAACACCTTCCCCACACACTGAGACCCCTTCCGCACACACTGAAACACCTTCCCCACACACTGAAACCACTTCCCCACACACTGAAACCCCTTCCACACACAGTGAAACCCTTCCCCACGCACTGAAACCCCTTCCCCACATACTGAAACACATCCCCACTCACTGAAACCCCATTCCCACACACTGAAACACATCCCCACACACTGAAGTCCTTTCCCCACACACTGAAACACATCACCACACACTGAAACACTTTCCCCACACAGTCAAACCTCGTCCCCACACACTGTAACCCTTCCCCACACACTGAAACACCTTCCCCACACACTGAACCCCTTCCCCACACACTGAAACCCATTCCCCACACACTGAAACACCTTCCCCACACACTGAAACCCTTCACCACCCACTGAAACCCTTCCCCACAGACTGATTCCCCTTCCCCACATACTGAAACCCCTACAAGACACAGTGAAACACCTTCCCCACACACAGAAACCACTACCGCACACAGTGAAACAATTCCCCACACACTGAAACACCTTCTGCACACACTTAAACCCATCCCCACACACTGAAACCCATCCCCACACACAGAAACACCTTCCCCTCACACTGAAACACTTCCCCACACACCGAAACCCTTCCCCACACACTGAAACACATCCCCACACACTGAAACACCTTCCCAACACACTGAAACCCATTCCCCACACACTGAAACACCATCCCCACACATTGAATTACCTTCCCCACACTCTGTCACAACTTCACCACACATTGAAACCCCTTCCCCACACACTGAAACACCTTCCACACACACTGAAACAACGTCCCCACACACTGAAACCCCATCCCCACACACTGAAACACCTTCCCCAAACACTGAAACAACTTCCCAACACACTGAAACACCTTCCCCACACACTGAGACCCCTTCTGCACACACTGAAACACCTTCCCCACACACTGAAACCACTTCCCCACACACTGAAACCCCTTCCACACACAGTGAAACCCTTCCCCACGCACTGAAACCCCTTCCCCACATACTGAAACACATCCCCACTCACTGAAACCCCATTCCCACACACTGAAACACATCCCCACACACTGAAGTCCTTTCCCCACACACTGAAACACATCCCCACACACTGAAACACTTTCCCCACACAGTCAAACCTCGTCCCCACACACTGTAACCCTTCCCCACACACTGAAACACCTTCCCCACACACTGAAACCCTTCCCCACACACTGAAACCCATTCCCCACACACTGAAACACCTTCCCCACACACTGAAACCCTTCACCACACACTGAAACCCTTCCCCACAGACTGAATCCCCTTCCCCACATACTGAAACCCCTACAAGACACAGTGAAACACCTTCCCCACACACAGAAACCACTACCGCACACAGTGAAACAATTCCCCACACACTGAAACACCTTCTGCACACACTTAAACCCATCCCCACACACTGAAACCCATCCCCACACACAGAAACACCTTCCCCACACACTGAAACACTTCCCCACACACCGAAACCCTTCCCCACACACTGAAACACATCCCCACACACTGAAACACCTTCCCAACACACTGAAACCCATTCCCCACACACTGAAACACCATCCCCACACATTGAATTACCTTCCCCACACTCTGTCACAACTTCACCACACATTGAAACCCCTTCCTCACACACTGAAACACCTTCCACACACACTGAAACAACGTCCCCACACACTGAAACCCCTTCCTCACACACTGAAACCCCGTCCCCACACACTGCAACCCATTCCCACACACTGAAACACTTCCCCACAAACTGAAACGCCTTCCCCGCACACTGAAACCCCTTCCCCACACACTGAAACCCTTCCCTACACACTGAAACCCTACCCCACACACTGAAATCTCTTCCCCACATACTGAAACCCCTTCCCCACACACTGAAACACCTTCCGCACACACTGAAACCCCTTCCGCACACACTGAAACACCTTCCCAACACACTGAAACCACTTCCCCACACACTGAAACCCCTTCCGCACACACTGAAACACCTTCCCCACACAATGAAACCACTTCCCCACACACTGAAACCCGTTCCGCACAAAGCGAAACCCTTACCCACACACTGAAACCTCGTCCCCACATACTGTAACCCTTGCCCACACACTGAAACACCTTCCCCACACACTGAAACCCTTCCCCACACACTGAAACCCATTCCCCACACACTGAAACCCCTTCCCCACACACTGAAACCCTTCACCACACACTGAAACCCTTCCCCACACACTGAATCCCCTTCCCCACATACTGAAACCCCTACATCACGCAGTGAAGCACCTTCCCCACACACTGAAACTACTTCTGCACACAGTTAAACAATTCCCCACACACTGAAACACATTCTGCACACACTGAAACCCATCCCCACACACTGAAACCCATCCCCACACACTGAAACACCTTCCCCAAACACTGAAACAACTTCCCAACACACTGAAACACCTTCCCCACACACTGAGACCCCTTCCGCACACACTGAAACACCTTCCCCACACACTGAAACCCCGTCCCCACACACTGAAACGCCTTCCCCACACACTGAAACACCTTCCCCACACACTGAAACAACTTCCCCACACACTGAAACCCCTTCCCCACACAATGAAACAACTTCCCCACACACTGATACCCCGTCCCCACACACTGAAACGCCTTCCCCACACACTGAAACACCTTCCCCAAACACTGAAACAACTTCCCAACACACTGAAACACCTTCCCCACACACTGAGACCCCTTCCGCACACACTGAAACACCTTCCCCACACACTGAAACCACTTCCCCACACACTGAAACCCCTTCCACACACAGTGAAACCCTTCCCCACGCACTGAAACCCCTTCCCCACACACTGAAACCCATCCCCACACACTGAAACCCATCCCCACACACAGAAACACCTTCCCCACACACTGAAACCCTTCCCCACACACTGAAACCCTTCCCCACACACTGAAACGCATCCCCACACACTGAAACACCTTCCCAACACACTGAAACCCATTCCCCACACACTGAAACACCTTCCCCACACATTGAATTACCTTCCCCACACTCTGTTACAACTTCACCACACATTGAAACCCCTTCCCCACACACTGAAACACCTTCCGCACACACTGAAACAAAGTCCTCACACACTGAAACCCCTTCCCCACACACTGAAACCCCGTCCCCACACACTGCAACCCTTCCCCACACACTGAAACACCTTCCCCACAAACTGAATCCCCTTCCGGACACAGTTAAACAATTCCCCACACACTGAAACCCCATCCCCACACACTGAAACCCCTTCCCCACACAGAAAAACGCCTTCTCCAAACAATGAAACACATCCCCACACACTGAAACACCTTCCCTCACACTGAAACCCATCCCCACACATTGAAACACATCCCCACACACTGAAACACATCCCCACAGACGGAAACACCTTCCCCACACACTGAAACCCATTCCCCACACACAGAAACACCTTCCCCACACACTGAAACACCTTCCCCACACACTGAAACAACTTCCCCACACACGGAAACCCCTTCCCCTCACCTTGAAACCCCGTCCCCACACACTGAAACGCCTTCCCCACACACTGAAACACCTTCCCCAAACACTGAAACAACATCCCCACACACTGAAACCCCTTCCCCACACACTGAAACACTTCCCCACACACTGAAACCCCTTCCCCGCAAACTGAAACCCCTTCCCCATACACTGAAATCCCTTCGCCGCACATCAAAACCCTTCCCCAAAAACTTAAACAACTTCCCAAAACACTGAAACAAATTCCCCACACACTGAAACCCCTTCCGCACACACTGAAACACCTTCCCCACACACTGAAACCCCGTCCCCACACACTGAAACGCCTTCCCCACACACTGAAACACCTTCCCCACACACTGAAACAACTTCCCCACACACTGAAACCCCTTCCCCACACAATGAAACAACTTCCCCACACACTGATACCCCGTCCCCACTCACTGAAACGCCTTCCCCACACACTGAAACACCTTCCCCAAACACTGAAACAACTTCCCAACACACTGAAACACCTTCCCCACACACTGAGACCCCTTCCGCACACACTGAAACACCTTCCCCACACACTGAAACCACTTCCCCACACACTGAAACCCCTTCCACACACAGTGAAACCCTTCCCCACGCACTGAAACCCCTTCCCCACATACTGAAACACATCCCCACTCACTGAAACCCCATTCCCACACACTGAAACACATCCCCACACACTGGAGTCCTTTCCCCACACACTGAAACACATCCCCACACACTGAAACACTTTCCCCACACAGTCAAACCTCGTCCCCACACACTGTAACCCTTCCCCACACACTGAAACACCTTCCCCACACACTGAAACACATCCCCACAGACGGAAACACCTTCCCCACACACTGAAACCCATTCCCCACACACAGAAACACCTTCCCCACACACTGAAACACCTTCCCCACACACTGAAACAACTTCCCCACACACGGAAACCCCTTCCCCTCACCTTGAAACCCCGTCCCCACACACTGAAACGCCTTCCCCACACACTGAAACACCTTCCCCAAACACTGAAACAACATCCCCACACACTGAAACCCCTTCCCCACACACTGAAACACTTCCCCGCACACTGCAACCCATTCCCACACACTGAAACACTTCCCCACAAACTGAAACGCCTTCCCCGCACACTGAAACCCCTTCCCCACACACTGAAACCCTTCCCCACACACTGAAACCCTTCCCTACACACTGAAACCCTACCCCACACACTGAAATCTCTTCCCCACATACTGAAACCCCTTCCCCACACACTGAAACACCTTCCACACACACTGAAACCCCTTCCGCACACACTGAAACACCTTCCCAACACACTGAAACCACTTCCCCACACACTGAAACCCCTTCCGCACACACTGAAACACCTTCCCCATACAATGAAACCACTTCCCCACACACTGAAACCCGTTCCGCACAAAGCGAAACCCTTACCCACACACTGAAACCTCGTCCCCACATACTGTAACCCTTGCCCACACACTGAAACACCTTCCCCACACACTGAAACCCTTCCCCACACACTGAAACCCATTCCCCACACACTGAAACCCCTTCCCCACACACTGAAACCCTTCACCACACACTGAAACCCTTCCCCACACACTGAAACCCTTCCCCACACACTGAAACCCTTCCCCACACACTGAAACCCTTCCCCACACACTGAAACGCATCCCCACACACTGAAACACCTTCCCAACACACTGAAACCCATTCCCCACACACTGAAACACCTTCCCCACACATTGAATTACCTTCCCCACACTCTGTTACAACTTCACCACACATTGAAACCCCTTCCCCACACACTGAAACACCTTCCGCACACACTGAAACAAAGTCCCCACACACTGAAACCCCTTCCCCACACACTGAAACCCCGTCCCCACACACTGCAACCCTTCCCCACACACTGAAACACCTTCCCCACAAACTGAATCCCCTTCCGGACACAGTTAAACAATTCCCCACACACTGAAACCCCATCCCCACACACTGAAACCCCTTCCCCACACAGTAAAACGCCTTCCCCAAACAATGAAACACATCCCCACACACTGAAACACCTTCCCTCACACTGAAACCCATCCCCACACATTGAAACACATCCCCACACACTGAAACACATCCCCACAGACGGAAACACCTTCCCCACACACTGAAACCCATTCCCCACACACAGAAACACCTTCCCCACACACTGAAACACCTTCCCCACACACTGAAACAACTTCCCCACACACGGAAACCCCTTCCCCTCACCTTGAAACCCCGTCCCCACACACTGAAACGCCTTCCCCTCACACTGAAACACCTTCCCCAAACACTGAAACAACATCCCCACACACTGAAACCCCTTCCCCACACACTGAAACACTTCCCCACACACTGAAACCCCTTCCCCGCAAACTGAAACCCCTTCCCCATACACTGAAATCCCTTCCCCGCACATCAAAACCCTTCCCCAAAAAGTTAAACAACTTCCCAAAACACTGAAACAAATTCCCCACACACTGAAACCCCTTCCGCACACACTGAAACACCTTCCCCACACACTGAAACCCCGTCCCCACACACTGAAACGCCTTCCCCACACACTGAAACACCTTCCCCACACACTGAAACAACTTCCCCACACACTGAAACCCCTTCCCCACACAATGAAACAACTTCCCCACACACTGATACCCCGTCCCCACACACTGAAACGCCTTCCCCACACACTGAAACACCTTCCCCAAACACTGAAACAACTTCCCAACACACTGAAACACCTTCCCCACACACTGAGACCCCTTCCGCACACACTGAAACACCTTCCCCACACACTGAAACCACTTCCCCACACACTGAAACCCCTTCCACACACAGTGAAACCCTTGCCCACGCACTGAAACCCCTTCCCCACATACTGAAACACATCCCCACTCACTGAAACCCCATTCCCACACACTGAAACACATCCCCACACACTGAAGTCCTTTCCCCACACACTGAAACACATTCCCACACACTGAAACACTTTCCCCACACAGTCAAACCTCGTCCCCACACACTGTAACCCTTCCCCACACACTGAAACACCTTCCCCACACACTGAAACCCTTCCCCACACACTGAAACCCATTCCCCACACACTGAAACACCTTCCGCACACACTGAAACCCTTCACCACACACTGAAACCCTTCCCCACAGACTGAATCCCCTTCCCCACATACTGAAACCCCTACAAGACACAGTGAAACACCTTCCCCACACACAGAAACCACTACCGCACACAGTGAAACAATTCCCCACACACTGAAACACCTTCTGCACACACTTAAACCCATCCCCACACACTGAAACCCATCCCCACACACAGAAACACCTTCCCCACACACTGAAACACTTCCCCACACACCGAAACCCTTCCCCACACACTGAAACACATCCCCACACACTGAAACACCTTCCCAACACACTGAAACCCATTCCCCACACACTGAAACACCATCCCCACACATTGAATTACCTTCCCCACACTCTGTCACAACTTCACCACACATTGAAACCCCTTCCCCACACACTGAAACACCTTCCACACACACTGAAACAACGTCCCCACACACTGAAACCCCTTCCTCACACACTGAAACCCCGTCCCCACACACTGCAACCCATTCCCACACACTGAAACACTTCCCCACAAACTGAAACGCCTTCCCCGCACACTGAAACCCCTTCCCCACACACTGAAACCCTTCCCCACACACTGAAACCCTTCCCTACACACTGAAACAACTTCCCCACACACTGAAATCTCTTCCCCACATACTGAAACCCCTTCCCCACACACTGAAACACCTTCCGCACACACTGAAACCCCTTCCGCACACACTGAAACACCTTCCCAACACACTGAAACCACTTCCCCACACACTGAAACCCCTTCCGCACACACTGAAACACCTTCCCCACACAATGAAACCACTTCCCCACACACTGAAACCCGTTCCGCACAAAGCGAAACCCTTACCCACACACTGAAACCTCGTCCCCACAAACTGTAACCCTTGCCCACACACTGAAACACCTTCCCCACACACTGAAACCCTTCCCCACACACTGAAACCCATTCCCCACACACTGAAACCCCTTCCCCACACACTGAAACCCTTCACCACACACTGAAACCCTTCCCCACACACTGAATCCCCTTCACCACATACTGAAACCCCTACACCACGCAGTGAAGCACCTTCCCCACACACTGAAACTACTTCTGCACACAGTTAAACAATTCCCCACACACTGAAACACATTCTGCACACACTGAAACCCATCCCCACACACTGAAACCCATCCCCACACACTGAAACACCTTCCCCAAACACTGAAACAACTTCCCAACACACTGAAACACCTTCCCCACACACTGAGACCCCTTCCGCACACACTGAAACACCTTCTAAACACACACTGAAACCCCGTCCCCACACACTGAAACGCCTTCCCCACACACTGAAACACCTTCCCCACACACTGAAACAACTTCCCCACACACTGAAACCCCTTCCCCACACAATGAAACAACTTCCCCACACACTGATACCCCGTCCCCACACACTGAAACGCCTTCCCCACACACTGAAACACCTTCCCCAAACACTGAAACAACTTCCCAACACACTGAAACACCTTCCCCACACACTGAGACCCCTTCCGCACACACTGAAACACCTTCCCCACACACTGAAACCACTTCCCCACACACTGAAACCCCTTCCACACACAGTGAAACCCTTCCCCACGCACTGAAACCCCTTCCCCACACACTGAAACCCATCTCCACACACTGAAACCCATCCCCACACACAGAAACACCTTCCCCACACACTGAAACCCTTCCCCACACACTGAAACCCTTCCCCACACACTGAAACGCATCCCCACACACTGAAACACCTTCCCAACACACTGAAACCCATTCCCCACACACTGAAACACCTTCCCCACACATTGAATTACCTTCCCCACACTCTGTTACAACTTAACCACACATTGAAACCCCTTCCCCACACACTGAAACACCTTCCGCACACACTGAAACAAAGTCCCCACACACTGAAACCCCTTCCCCACACACTGAAACGCATCCCCACACACTGAAACACCTTCCCCACAAACTGAATCCCCTTCCGGACACAGTTAAATAATTCCCCACACACTGAAACCCCATCCCCACACACTGAAACCCCTTCCCCACACAGTAAAACGCCTTCCCCAAACAATGAAACACATCCCCACACACTGAAACACCTTCCCTCACACTGAAACCCATCCCCACACACTGAAACACATCCCCACACACTGAAACACATCCCCACAGACGGAAACACCTTCCCCACACACTGAAACCCATTCCCCACACACAGAAACACCTTCCCCACACACTGAAACACCTTCCCCACACACTGAAACAACTTCCCCACACACGGAAACCCCTTCCCCTCACCTTGAAACCCCGTCCCCACACACTGAAACGCCTTCCCCACGCACTGAAACCCCTTCCCCACACAATGAAACAACTTCCCCACACACTGATACCCCGTCCCCACACACTGAAACGCCTTCCCCACACACTGAAACACCTTCCCCAAACACTGAAACAACTTCCCAACACACTGAAACACCTTCCCCACACACTGAGACCCCTTCCGCACACACTGAAACACCTTCCCCACACACTGAAACCACTTCCCCACACACTGAAACCCCTTCCACACACAGTGAAACCCTTCCCCACGCACTGAAACCCCTTCCCCACATACTGAAACACATCCCCACTCACTGAAACCCCATTCCCACACACTGAAACACATCCCCACACACTGAAGTCCTTTCCCCACACACTGAAACACATCCCCACACACTGAAACACTTTCCCCACACAGTCAAACCTCGTCCCCACACACTGTAACCCTTCCCCACACACTGAAACACCTTCCCCACACACTGAAACACATCCCCACAGACTGAAACACCTTCCCCACACACTGAAACCCATTCCCCACACACAGAAACACCTTCCCCACACACTGAAACACCTTCCCCACACACTGAAACAACTTCCCCACACACGGAAACCCCTACCCCTCACCTTGAAACCCCGTCCCCACACACTGAAACGCCTTCCCCACACACTGAAACACCTTCCCCAAACACTGAAACAACATCCCCACACACTGAAACCCCTTCCCCACACACTGAAACACTTCCCCACACACTGAAACCCCTTCCCCGCAAACTGAAACCCCTTCCCCATACACTGAAATCCCTTCCCCGCACATCAAAACCCTTCCCCAAAAACTTAAACAACTTCCCAAAACACTGAAACAAATTCCCCACACACTGAAACCCCTTCCGCACACACTGAAACACCTTCCCCACACACTGAAACCCCGTCCCCACACACTGAAACGCCTTCCCCACACACTGAAACACCTTCCCCACACACTGAAACAACTTCCCCACACACTGAAACCCCTTCCCCACACAATGAAACAACTTCCCCACACACTGATACCCCGTCCCCACACACTGAAACGCCTTCCCCACACACTGAAACACCTTCCCCAAACACTGAAACAACTTCCCAACACACTGAAACACCTTCCCCACACACTGAGACCCCTTCCGCACACACTGAAACACCTTCCCCACACACTGAAACCACTTCCCCACACACTGAAACCCCTTCCACACACAGTGAAACCCTTCCCCACGCACTGAAACCCCTTCCCCACATACTGAAACACATCCCCACTCACTGAAACCCCATTCCCACACACTGAAACACATCCCCACACACTGAAGTCCTTTCCCCACACACTGAAACACATCCCCACACACTGAAACACTTTCCCCACACAGTCAAACCTCGTCCCCACACACTGTAACCCTTCCCCACACACTGAAGCACCTTCCCCACACACTGAAACCCTTCCCCACACACTGAAACCCATTCCCCACACACTGAAACACCTTCCCCACACACTGAAACCCTTCACCACACACTGAAACCCTTCCCCACAGACTGAATCCCCTTCCCCACATACTGAAACCCCTACAAGACACAGTGAAACACCTTCCCCACACACAGAAACCACTACCGCACACAGTGAAACAATTCCCCACACACTGAAACACCTTCTGCACACACTTAAACCCATCCCCACACACTGAAACCCATCCCCACACACAGAAACACCTTCCCCACACACTGAAACACTTCCCCACACACCGAAACCCTTCCCCACACACTGAAACACATCCCCACACACTGAAACACCTTCCCAACACACTGAAACCCATTCCCCACACACTGAAACACCATCCCCACACATTGAATTACCTTCCCCACACTCTGTCACAACTTCACCACACATTGAAACCCCTTCCCCACACACTGAAACACCTTCCACACACACTGAAACAACGTCCCCACACACTGAAACCCCTTCCTCTCACACTGAAACCCCGTCCCCACACACTGCAACCCATTCCCACACACTGAAACACTTCCCCACAAACTGAAACGCCTTCCCCGCACACTGAAACCCCTTCCCCACACACTGAAACCCTTCCCCACACACTGAAACCCTTCCCTACACACTGAAACCCTACACCACACACTGAAATCTCTTCCCCACATACTGAAACCCCTTCCCCACACACTGAAACACCTTCCGCACACACTGAAACCCCTTCCGCACACACTGAAACACCTTCCCAACACACTGAAACCACTTCCCCACACACTGAAACCCCTTCCGCACACACTGAAACACCTTCCCCACACAATGAAACCACTTCCCCACACACTGAAACCCGTTCCGCACAATGCGAAACCCTTACCCACACACTGAAACCTCGTCCCCACATACTGTAACCCTTGCCCACACACTGAAACACCTTCCCCACACACTGAAACCCTTCCCCACACACTGAAACCCATTCCCCACACACTGAAACCCCTTCCCCACACACTGAAACCCTTCACCACACACTGAAACCCTTCCCCACAAACTGAATCCCCTTCCCCACATACTGAAACCCCTACACCACGCAGTGAAGCACCTTCCCCACACACTGAAACTACTTCTGCACACAGTTAAACAATTCCCCACACACTGAAACACATTCTGCACACACTGAAACCCATCCCCACACACTGAAACCCATCCCCACACACAGAAACACCTTCCCCACACACTGAAACCCTTCCCCACACACTGAAACCCTTCCCCACACACTGAAACACATCCCCACACACTGAAACACCTTCCCAACACACTGAAACCCATTCCCCACACACTGAAACACCTTCCCCACACATTGAATTATCTTCCCCACACTCTGTTACAACTTCCCCACACATTGAAACCCCTTCCCCACACACTGAAACACCTTCCGCACACACTGAAACAACGTCCCCACACACTGAAACCCCTTCCCCACACACTGAAACCCCGTCCCCACACACTGCAACCCTTCCGCACACACTGAAACACCTTCCCCACACACTGAAACCCCTTCCGGACACAGTTAAACAATTCCCCACACACTGAAACCCCATCCCCAAACACTGAAACCCGTTCCCCACACAGTGAAACCCCTTCCCCAAACAAGGAAACACATCCCCACACACTGAAACACCTTCCCTCACACTGAAACCCATCCCCACACACTGGAACACATCCCACAGACGGAAACACCTTCCCCACACACTGAAACCCATTCCCCACACACTGAAACAACTTCCCCACACACTGAAACCCCTTCCCCTCACACTGAAACCCCGTCCCCATACACTGAAACGCCTTCCCCACACACTGAAACACCTTCCCCAAACACTGAAACAACTTCCCCACACACTGAAACCCCTTCCCCACACACTGAAACACTTCCCCACACACTGAAACCCCTTCCCCACACACTGAAACCCCTTCCCCACAAACTGAAACCCCTTCCCGGCACATCAAAACCCTTCCCCAAAAACTGAAACCCCTTCCCCACACACTGAAACCCCTTCCCCACACACTGAAACCCTTCCCCACACAGTGAAACCCCTTCCCCACATACTGAAATCCCTTCACCAGACACAGAAACATCTTTGCCACACACTGAAACCCCTCCTGCACACAGTTAAACAATACCCCACACACTGAAACCCCTTCCCCACACCCTGAAACCCCTTCCCTACACACTGAATCCCATTCCGCACACAATGAAATACCGTCCCCACACAATGAAACACCTTCCCCACACACAGAATCGCCTTCCCCACACACTGAAACCCCTTCCGCACACAATTAAACAGCATCCCCACACACTGAAACCACTTCCCCACGCACCGAAACAACTTCCGCACACACTGAATCCCATTCCGCAGACACTGAAACAACTTCCCAACACACTGAAACACCTTCCCCACACACTGAAACCTCTTCTGCACACACTGAAACACCTTCCCCACGCACTGAAACCACTTCCCCACACACTGAAGCCCCTTCCGCACACAGCGAAAGCCTTCCCCACGCACTGAAACCCCTTCCCCACAGACTGAAACACATCCCCACACTCTGAAACCCCATTCCCACACACTGAAACACATCCCCACACACTGAAATCCCTTCCCCACAAACTGAAACACATCCCCACACACAAACACCATCCCCACACACTGAAACCTCGTCCCCACACACTGTAACCCTTCCCCACACACTGAAACACCTTCCCCACACACTTAAAACCTTCCCCACACACTGAAACCCATTCCCCACACACTGAAACCCTTCACCACACACTGAAACCCTTCCCCACACACTGAATCCCCTTCCCCACATACTGAAACCCCGACACCACTCGGTGAAACACCTTCCCCACACACAGAAACAACTTCCGCTCACAGTGAAACAATTCCCCACACACTGCAACACCTTCTGCACACACTGAAACCCATCCCCACACACTGAAACCCATCCCCACACACAGAAACACCTTCCCCACACACTGAAACCCTTCCCCACACACTGAAACTCTTCCCCACACACTGAAACACATCCCCACAAACGGAAACACCTTCCCAACACACAGAAACCCATTCCCCACACACTGAAACACCTTCCCCACACATTGAATTACCTTCCCCACACTCTGTTACAACTTCCCCACACATTGAAACCCCTTGCCCACACACTGAAACACCTTCCGCACACACTGAAACAACGTCCCCACACACTGAAACCCCTTCCCCACACACTGAAACCCCGTCCCCACACACTGCAACCCTTCCCCACACACTGAAACACTTCCCCACAAACTGAAACCCCTTCCCCACACACTGAAACCCCTTCCCCACACACTGAGACCCTTCACCACACACTGAAACCCCTTCCCCACACTGAAACCCATCCCCACACACTGAAACCCTACCCCACACACTGAAAACTCTTCCACACAAACTGAAACCCCTTCCCCACACACTGAAACCCCTTCCGCACACACAGAAACACCTTCCCAACACACTGAAACCACTTCCCCACACACTGAAACCCCTTCCGCACACAATGAAACACCTTCCCCACACACTGAAACCCATTCCCCACACACTGAAACCCTTCACCACACATTGAAACCCTTCCCCACACACTGAATCCCCTTCCCCACATACTGAAACCCCGACATCACTCGGTGAGACACCTTCCCCACACACAGAAACAACTTCCGCTCACAGTGAAACAATTCCCCACACACTGCAACACCTTCTGCACACACTGAAACCCATCCCCACACACTGAAACCCATCCCCACACACAGAAACACCTTCCCCACACACTGAAACCCTTCCCCACACACTGAAACTCTTCCCCACACACTGAAACACATCCCCACACACTGAAACACCTTCCCAACACACTGAAACCCATTCCCCACACACTGAAACACCTTCCCCACACATTGAATTACCTTCCCCACACTCTGTTACAACTTCCCCACACATTGAAACCCCTTGCCCACACACTGAAACACCTTCCGCACACACTGAAACAACGTCCCCACACACTGAAACCCCTTCCCCACCACTGAAACCCCGTCCCCACACACTACAACCCTTCCCCACACACTGAAACACTTCCCCACAAACTGAAACCCCTTCCCCACACACTGAAACCCCTTCCCCACACACTGAGACCCTTCCCCACACACTGAAACCCCTTCCCCACACTGAAACCCATCCCCACACACTGAAACCCTACCCCACACACTGAAACCTCTTCCACACAAACTGAAACCCCTTCCCCACACACTGAAACACCTTCCGCACACACTGAAACCCCTTCCGCACACACTGAAACACCTTCCCAACACACTGAAACCACTTCCCCACACACTGAAACCCCTTCCGCACACAATGAAACACCTTGCCCACACAATGAAACCCGTTCCGCACAAAGTGAAACCCTTACCCACACACTGAAACCTCGTCCCCACACACTGTAACCCTTCCCCACACACTGAAACACCTTCCCCACACACTGAAACCCTTCCCCACACACTGAAACCCATTCCTCACACACTGAAACCCCTTCCCCACACACTGAAACTCTTCACCACACACTGAAACCCTTCCCCACACACTGAATCCCCTTCCCCACATACTGAAACCCCTACACCACGCAGTGAAGCACCTTCCCCACACACTGAAACCACTTCTGCACACAGTTAAACAATTCCCCACACACTGAAACACCTTCTGCACACACTGAAACCCATCCCCACTCACTGAAACCCATCCCCACACACAGAAACTACTTCCCCACACACTGATTCCCTTCCCCACACACTGAAACCCTTCCCCACACACTGAAACACATCCCCACACTCTGTTACAACTTCCCCACACATTGAAACCCCTTCCCCACACACTGAAACACCTTCCGCAAACACTGAAACAACGTCCCCACACACTGAAACCCCTTCCCCACACACTGAAACCCCGTCCCCACACACTGCAACCCTTCCCCACACACTGAAACACCTTCCCCACACACTGAAACACCTTCCAGACACAGTTAAACAATTCCCCACACACTGAAACCCCATCCCCACACACTGAAACCCCTTCCCCAAACAGTTAAACCCCTTCCCCAAACAATGAAACACATCCCCACACACTGAAAGACCTTCCCTCACACTGAAACCCATCCCCACACACTGAAACACATCCCCACAGACGGAACCACCTTCCCCACACACTGAAACCCATTCCCCACACACAGAAACACCTTCCCCACACACTGAACCACCTTCGCCACACACTGAAACAACTTCCCCACACACTGAAACCCCGTCCCCTCACACTGAAACCCCGTCCCCACACACTGAAACGCCTTCCACACACACTGAAACACCTTCCCCAAACACTGAAACAACTTCCCCACACACTGAAACCCCTTCCCCACACACTGAAACACTTCCCCACACACTGAAACCCCTTCCCCACAAACTGAAACCCCTTCCCCAGACACTGAAATCCCTTCCCCGCACATCAAAACTCTTCCCCACAAACTGAAACCCCTTCCCCACACACTGAAACCCCTTCCCCACACACTGAAACCCTTCCCCACACACTGAAACCCCTTCCCCACATGCTGCAAACACTTCCCCACACACAGAAACACCTTCGCCACACACTGAAACCCCTTCTGCACACAGTTAAACAATTCCCCACACACTGAAACCCCTTCCCCACACCCTGAAACCCCTTCCCTACACACTGAATCCCATTCCGCACACAATGAAACACCGTCCCCACACAATGAAACACCTTCCCCACACACAGAATCGCCTTCCCCACACACTGAAACCCCTTCCGCACACAATTCAACAGCATCCCCACACACTGAAACCACTTCCCCACGCACCGAAACAACTTCCGCACACACTGAATCCCATTCTGCAGACACTGAAACAACTTCCCAACACACTGAAAAACCTTCCCCACACACTGAAACCCCTTCCGCACACACTGAAACCCTTCCCCACACACTGAAACACATCCCCACACACCGAAACACCTTCCCAACACACTGAAACCCATTCCCCACACACTGAAACACCTTCCCCAAACATTGAATTACCTTCCCCACACTCTGTTACAACTTCCCCACACATTGAAACCCCTTGCCCACACACTGAAACACCTTCCGCACACACTGAAACAACGTCCCCACACACTGACACCCCTTCCCCACACACTGAAACCCCGTCCCCACACACTGCAACCCTTCCCCACACACTGAAACACTTCCCCACATACTGAAACCCCTTCCCCACACACTGAAACCCTTCCCCACACACTGAAACCCCTTCCCCACACTGAAACCAATCCCCACACACTGAAACCCTACCCCACACACTGAAACCTCTTCCCCACAAACTGAAACCCCTTCCCCACACACAGAAACACCTTCCGCACACACTGAAACCCCTTCCGCACACACTGAAACACCTTCCCAACACACTGAAACCACTTCCCCACACACTGAAATCCCTTCCGCACACAATGAAACACCTTCCCCACACACTGAAACCCCTTCCCCACACCCTGAAACCCCTTCCCTACACACTGAATCCTATTCCGCACACAATGAAACACCGTCCCCACACACTGAAACCACTTCCCCACACACTGACGCCCCTTCCGCACACAGCGAAACCCTTCCCCATGCACTGAAACCCCTTCCCCACATACTGAAACACATCCCCACACACTGAAACCCCATTCCCACACATTGAAACACATCCCCATACAATGAAATACCTTCCCCACACACAGAATCGCCTTCCCCACACACTGAAACCCCTTCCGCACACAATTAAACAGCATCCCCACACACTGAAACCACTTCCCCACGCACCGAAACAACTTCCGCACACACTGAATCCCATTCCGCAGACACTGAAACAACTTCCCAACACACTGAAAAACCTTCCCCACACACTGAAACCCCTTCCGCACACACTGAAACACCTTCCCCACACACTGAAACCACTTCCACACACACTGACGCCCCTTCCGCACACAGCGAAACCCTTCCCCATGCACTGAAACCCCTTCCCCACATACTGAAACACATCCCCACACACTGAAACCCCATTCCCACACATCGAAACACATCCCCACACACTGAAATCCCTTCCCCACAAACTGAAACACATCCCCACACACTGAAACACCTTCCCCACACACTGAAACCTCGTCCCCACACACTGTAACCCTTCCCCACACACTGAAACACCTTCCCCACACACTGAAACCCTTCGCCACACACTGAAACCCATTCCCCACACACTGAAACCCCTTCCCCACACACTGAAACCCTTCACCACACACTGAAACCCTTCCCCACACACTGAATCCCCTTCCCCACACACTGAAACCCTTCACCACACACAGAAACCCTTCCCCGCACACTGAATCCCCTGCCCCACTTACTGAAACCCCTAAACCAAACAGTGAAACACCTTCCCCACACACATAAACCACTTCCGCACACAGTGAAACAATTCCCCACACACTGCAACACCTTCTGCACACACTGAAACCCATCCCCACACAATGAAACCCATCCCCACACACAGAAACACCTTCCCCACAGACTGAAACCATTCCCCACACACTGAAACCCTTCCCCACACACTGAAACACATCCCCACACACTGAAACACCTTCCCAACACACTGAAACCCATTCCCCAAACACTGAAACACCTTCCCCACACACATGAATTACCTTCCCCACACTCTGTTACAACATCCCCACACATTGAAACCCCTTGCCCAAACACTGAAACACCTTCCGCACACACTGAAACAACGTCCCCACACACTGAAACCCCTTCCCCACACACTGAAACCCCGTCCCCACACACTGCAACCCTTCCCCACACACTGAAACACTTCCCCACAAACTGAAACCCCTTCCCCACACACTGAAACCCCTTTCCCACACACTGAAACCCTTCACCACACACTGAAACCCCTTCCCCACACTGAAACCCTTCCCCACACACTGAAACCCTACCCCACACACTGAAATCTCTTCCTCACAAACTGAAACCCCTTCCCCACACACTGAAACACCTTCCGCAAACACTGAAACCCCTTCCGCACACACTGAAACACCTTCCCAACACACTGAAACCACTTCCCCACACACTGAAACCCCTTCCGCACACAATGAAACACATTCCCCACACAATGAAACCACTTCCCCACACACTGAAACCCGTTCCGCACAAAGTGAAACCCTTCCCCACACTCTGGAACCCTTCCCCACACACTGAAACCCATTCCCCACACACTGAAACCCTTCCCCACACACTGAAACCCTTCACCACACACTGAAACCCTTCCCCACACACTGAATCCCCTTCCCCACATACTGAAACCCGTACACGACACAGTGAAACACCTTCCCCACACACTGAAACCACTTCCGCACACAGTTAAACAATTCCCCACACACTGAAACACCTTCTGCACACACTGAAACCCATCCCCACACACTGAAACCCATCCCCACACACAGAAACACCTTCCCCACACACTGAAATCCTTCCCCACACACTGAAACCCTTCCGCACACACTGAAACACATCCCCACACACGGAAACACCTTCCCAACACACTGAAACCCATTCCCCACACACTGAAACACCTTCCCCACACATTGAATTACCTTCCCCACACTCTGTTACAACTTCCCCACACATTGAAACCCCTTCCCCACACACTGAAACACCTTCCGCACACACTGAAACAACGTCCCCACACACTGAAACCCCTTCCCCACACACTGAAACCCCGTCCCCACACACTGCAACCCTTCCCCACACAGTGAAACACTTCCCCACAAACTGAAACCCCTTCCCCACACACTGAAACCCCTTCCCCACTCACTAAAACACTTCCCCACACACTGAAACCCCTTCCCCACAATGAAACCCTTCCCCACACACTGAAACCCTACCCCACACATTGAAACCTCTTCCCCACATATTGAAACCCCTTCCCCACACACTGAAACACCTTCTCAACACACTGAAACCACTACCCCACACACTGAAACCCCTTCCGCACACACTGAAACACCTTCCCCACACACTGAAACCCGTTCTGCACACAATGAAACCCTTCCCCACACACTGAAACCCATTTCCCACACACTGAAACACATCCCCACACACTGAAACCCCTTCCCCACACACTGAAACACATCCGCACACACTGGAACATCTTCCCCACACACTGAATCCCATTCTGCACGCCGTGAAACCCTTCCCCACAAACTGAAACCCCTTCCCCACACACTGACAAACGTTCCCCACACACTGAAACCCTTCCCCACACACTGAAACCCTTCGCCCCACACTGAAACCCCTTCCCCACACACTGAAACTACTTCCCCACACACTGAAACACCTTCCTCACACACACTGAAACCCCTTCCCCACACACTGAAACCTCTTCCTCACACACTGAATCATCTTCCCCACACACTGAAACACCTTCTTCACACACTGAAACCCATCCCCACACACTGAAACCCATCCCCAATCACAGAAACACCTTCCCCACACACTGAAACCCTTCCCCACACACTGAAACACATCCCCACACACTGAAACACATCCCCACACACTGAAACACCTTCCCGACACACGGAAACCCCTTCCCCACACACTGAAACACCTTCCCAACACATTGAATTACATTCCCCACACACTGAATCACCTTCCCGACACACTGAAACCCCTTCCCCACACACTGAAACCCCGTCCCCACACACTGTAACCCTTCCCCACACACTGAAACACTTCCCCACAAACTGAAACCCCTTCCCCACTCACTGAAACCCTTCCCCACACACTGAAACCCCTCCCCCCAAACACTCTGAAACCCCTTCCCCACACACTGAAACCCTTCCCCACACACTGAAACCCTTCCCCACACACTGAAACCTCTTCCCCACATACTGAAACCCCTTCCCCACACACTGAAACACCTTCCCCACACACTAAAAATCCTTCCCTACACACTGAATCCCCTTCCGCACACAATGAAACACCTTCCCCACACAATGAAACACCATCCCCACATACTGAATCCCCTTCCCCACAAACTGAAACCCCTTCCGCACACAATGTAACACCTTCCCGACACACTGAAACACCTTTCCCACAAACTGAAACACCTTCCGCACACACTGAAACCCTTTCCGCACACACTGAAACACCTTCCCAACACAGTGAAACCCCTTCCCCCACACTGAAACCCCTTCCTCACACACTGAAACCCCTTCAGCACACACTGAAGCACCTTCCCCACACACTGAAACCACTTCCCCACACACGGAAACCCCTTCCGCACACAGTGAAACCCTTCCCCACACACTGAAACCGCTTCCCCACACACTGAAACACATCCCCACACACTGAAACACCTTCCCCACACACTGGAACACATCCCCACACACTGAAGCACCTTCCCCACACACTGAAACCCCTTCTGCACACCGTGAAAACCTTCCCCACAAACTGAAACACCTTCCCCACACACTGAAACACCTTCCCCACACACTGAAACCCTTCACCAAACACTGAAACCCCTTCCCCACACACTGAAACACCTTCCCCATACACTGGAACACATTCCTCACACACACTGAAACCCCTTCCTCACACACTGAAACACCGTCCCCACCAACTGAAACACCTTCCTCACACACTGAAACCCCTTCCCCACACACTGAAACACATCCCCACACACTGAAACACCTTCCCCACACACTGAATCCCATTCTGCACGCCGTGAAACCCTTCCCCACAAACTGAAACCCCTTCCCCACACACTGACAAACCTTCCCCACACACTGAAACCCTTCCCCACACACTGAAACCCTTCGCCCCACACTGAAACCCCTTCCCCACACACTGAAACAACTTCCCCACACACTGAAACACCTTCCTCACACACACTGAAACCCCTTCCCCACACACTGAAACCTCTTCCTCACACACTGAATCATCTTCCCCACACACTGAAACACCTTCTTCACACACTGAAACCCATCCCCACACACTGAAACCCATCCCCAATCACAGAAACACCTTCCCCACACACTGAAACCCTTCCCCACACACTGAAACACATCCCCACACACTGAAACACATCCCCACACACTGAAACACCTTCCCAACACACTGAAACCCATTCCCCACACACTGAAACACCTTCCCCACACATTGAATTACATTCCCCACACACTGAATCACCTTCCCGACACACGGAAACCCCTTCCCCACACACTGAAACACCTTCCCAACACATTGAATTACATTCCCCACACACTGAATCACCTTCCCGACACACTGAAACCCCTTCCCCACACACTGAAACCCCGTCCCCACACACTGTAACCCTTCCCCACACACTGAAACACTTCCCCACAAACTGAAACCCCTTCCCCACACACTGAAACCCTTCCCCACACACTGAAACCCCTCCCCCCAAACACTCTGAAACCCCTTCCCCACATACTGAATCCCCTTCCCCACACACTGAAACCCCTTCCGCACACAATGTAACACCTTCCCGACACACTGAAACACCTTTCCCACAAACTGAAACACATTCCGCACACACTGAAACCCTTCCCCACACACTGAAACCCCTCCCCCCAAACACTCTGAAACCCCTTCCCCACACACTGAAACCCTTCCCCACACACTGAAACCCTTCCCCACACCCTGAAACCTCTTCCCCACATACTGAAACCCCTTCCCCACACACTGAAACACCTTCCCCACACACTAAAAATCCTTCCCTACACACTGAATCCCCTTCCGCACACAATGAAACACCTTCCCCACACAATGAAACACCATCCCCACATACTGAATCCCCTTCCCCACACACTGAAACCCCTTCCGCACACAATGTAACACCTTCCCGACACACTGAAACACCTTTCCCACAAACTGAAACACATTCCGCACACACTGAAACCCTTTCCGCACACACTGAAACACCTTCCCAACACAGTGAAACCCCTTCCCCCACACTGAAACCCCTTCCTCACACACTGAAACCCCTTCAGCACACACTGAAGCACCTTCCCCACACACTGAAACCACTTCCCCACACACGGGAACCCCTTCCGCACACAGTGAAACCCTTCCCCACACACTGAAACCGCTTCCCCACACACTGAAACACATCCCCACACACTGAAACCCCTTCCCCACACACTGAAACACATCCCCACACACTGAAGCACCTTCTCCACACACTGAAACCCCTTCTGCACACCGTGAAACCCTTCCCCACAAACTGAAACACCTTCCCCACACACTGAAACACCTTCCCCACACATGGAAACCCTTCCCTACGCACTGGAACACATCCCCACACACTGAAGCACCTTCCCCACACACTGAAACCCCTTCTGCACACCGTGAAACCCTTCCCCACAAACTGAAACACCTTCCCCACACACTGAAGCACCTTCCCCACGCACTGAAACCCTTCCCTACACACTGAAACCCCTTCCCCACACACTGAAACCCTTCACCAAATACTGAAACCCCTTCCCCACACACTGAAACACCATCCCCATACACTGGAACACCTTCCTCACACACACTGAAACCCATCCCCACACACTGAAACCCATCCCCAATCACAGAAATACCTTCCCCACACACTGAAACCCTTCCCCACACACTGAAACACATCCCCACACACTGAAACACATCCCCACACACTGAAACACCTTCCCGACACACGGAAACCCCTTCCCCACACACTGAAACACCTTCCCAACACATTGAATTACATTCCCCACACACTGAATCACCTTCCCGACACACTGAAACCCCTTCCCCACACACTGAAACCCCGTCCCCACACACTGTAACCCTTCCCCACACACTGAAACACTTCCCCACAAACTGAAACCCCTTCCCCACACACTGAAACCCTTCCCCACACACTGAAACCCCTCCCCCCAAACACTCTGAAACCCCTTCCCCACACACTGAAACCCTTCCCCACACACTGAAACCCTTCCCCACACACTGAAACCTCTTCCCCACACACTGAAACACCTTCCCCACACACTAAAAATCCTTCCCTACACACTGAATCCCCTTCCGCACACAATGAAACACCTTCCCCACACAATGAAACACCATCCCCACATACTGAATCCCCTTCCCCACAAACTGAAACCCCTTCCGCACACAATGTAACACCTTCCCGACACACTGAAACACCTTTCCCACAAACTGAAACACCTTCCGCACACACTGAAACCCTTTCCGCACACACTGAAACACCTTCCCAACACAGTGAACCCCTTCCCCCACACTGAAACCCCTTCCTCACACACTGAAACCCCTTCAGCACACACTGAAGCACCTTCCCCACACACTGAAACCACTTCCCCACACACGGAAACCCCTTCCGCACACAGTCAAACCCTTCCCCACACACTGAAACCGCTTCCCCACACACTGAAACACATCCCCACACACTGAAACACCTTCCCCACACACTGAAACCCCTTCTGCACACCGTGAAACCCTTCCCCACAAACTGAAACACCTTCCCCACACACTGAAACACCTTCCCCACACACTGTAACCCTTCCCTACACACTGAAACCCCTTCCCCACACCCTGAAACCCTTCACCAAACACTTAAACCCCTTCCCCACACACTGAAACACCTTCCCCATACACTGGAACACCTTCCTCACACACACTGAAACCCCTTCCTCACACACTGAAACACCGTCCCCACCAACTGAAACACCTTCCTCACACTCTGAAACACATTCTGCACACACGGAAATCCATCCCCACACACTGAAACCCATCCCCACACACTGAAACCCCTTCCCCACACACTGAAACCCTTCCCCACACACTGAAATACATCCCCACACACTGAAACAAATCCCCACATACTGAAACTCCTTCCCAACACACTGAAACCCATTCCCCACACACTGAAACACCTTCCCCACACATTGAATTACATTCCCCACACACTGAATCACCTTCCCGACACACGGAAACCCCTTCCCCACACACTGAAACAACTTCCCAACACATTGAATTACATTCCCCACACACTGAATCACCTTCCCGACACACTGAAAACCCTTCCCCACACACTGAAACCCCGTCCCCGCACACTGTAACCCTTCCCCACACACTGAAACACTTCCCCACAAACTGAAACCCCTTCCCCACACACTGAAACCCTTCCCCACACACTGAAACCCCACCCCCCAAACACTCTGAAACCCCTTCCCCACACACTAAAACCCTTCCCCACACACTGAAACCCTTCCCCACACACTGAAACCTCTTCCCCACATACTGAAACCCCTTCCCCACACACTGAAACACCTTCCCCACACACTAAAAATCCTTCCCTACACACTGAATCCCCTTCCGCACACAATGAAACACCTTCCCCACACAATGAAACACCATCCCCACATACTGAATCCCCTTCCCCACACACTGAAACCCCTTCCGCACACAATGTAACACCTTCCCGACACACTGAAACACCTTTCCCACAAACTGAAACACATTCCGCACACACTGAAACCCATACCCCACACACTGAAACCCCGTCCCCACACACTGTAACCCTTCCCCACACACTGAAACCCCTCCCCCCAAACACTCTGAAACCCCTTCCCCACACACTGAAACCCTTCCCCACACACTGAAACCCTTCCCCACACCCTGAAACCTCTTCCCCACATACTGAAACCCCTTCCCCACACACTGAAACACCTTCCCCACACACTAAAAATCCTTCCCTACACACTGAATCCCCTTCCGCACACAATGAAACACCTTCCCCACACAATGAAACACCATCCCCACATACTGAATCCCCTTCCCCACACACTGAAACCCCTTCCGCACACAATGTAACACCTTCCCGACACACTGAAACACCTTTCCCACAAACTGAAACACATTCCGCACACACTGAAACCCATACCGCACACACTGAAACACCTTCCCAACACAGTGAAACCCCTTCCCCCACACTGAAACCCCTTCCTCACACACTGAAACCCCTTCAGCACACACTGAAGCACCTTCCCCACACACTGAAACCACTTCCCCACACACGGGAACCCCTTCCGCACACAGTGAAACCCTTCCCCACACACTGAAACCGCTTCCCCACACACTGAAACACATCCCCACACACTGAAACCCCTTCCCCACACACTGAAACACATCCCCACACACTGAAGCACCTTCTCCACACACTGAAACCCCTTCTGCACACCGTGAAACCCTTCCCCACAAACTGAAACACCTTCCCCACACACTGAAACACCTTCCCCACACATGGAAACCCTTCCCTACACACTGGAACACATCCCCACACACTGAAGCACCTTCCCCACACACTGAAACCCCTTCTGCACACCGTGAAACCCTTCCCCACAAACTGAAACACCTTCCCCACACACTGAAGCACCTTCCCCACACACTGAAACCCTTCCCTACACACTGAAACCCCTTCCCCACACACTGAAACCCTTCACCAAACACTGAAACCCCTTCCCCACACACTGAAACACCATCCCCATACACTGGAACACCTTCCTCACACACACTGAAACCCCTTCCTCACACACTGAAACACCGTCCCCACCAACTGAAACACCTTCCTCACAATCTGAAACACATTCTGCACACACGGAAACACATCCCCACACACTGAAACCCATCCCCCCACACTGAAACTCCTTCCCCACACACTGAAACCCCGTCCCCACACACTGTAACCCTTCCCCACACACTGAAACACTTCCCCACAAACTGAAACCCCTTCCCCACACACTGAAACCCTTCCCCACACACTGAAACCCCTCCCCCCAAACACTCTGAAACCCCTTCCCCACACACTGAAACCCTTCCCCACACACTGAAACCCATCCCCACACACTGAAACTCCTTGCCCACACACAGAAACCCTTCCCCACACACTGAAACACATCGCGACACACTGACACACATCCCCACAGACTGAAACAACTTCCCCACACACTGAAACCCCTTCCCCACAATCTGAAACAACTTCCCCTCACACTGAAATAACTTCCCCACACACTGAAACACCTTACCCACACACTGAATCCCCTTCCCCACACACTGAAACATCTTGCCCACACACTGAAACAACTTCCGCACATACTGAAACCCCTTCCCCACACACTGAAAACCCGTCCCCACACACTGAACCCACTTCCCCACAAACTGAAACACCTTCCCCACACACTGAAACTACGTCTCCACACACTGAAACCCCTTCCCCACACACTGAAACACTTCCCCACACACTGAAACCCTTCCCCACACACTGAAACCCCTTCCCCACACACTGAAACACCTTCCCCACACACTGAAACCCTTCCCCACACACTGAAACCCCTTCTCCACACACTGAAACTCCTTCCCCACGCACTGAAACAGCTTCCCCACGCACTGAAACCCCCTTCGGACACAGTTAAACAATGCCCCACACGCTGAAACCCCATCCCCACACACTGAAACCCTTTCTCCACACACTGAAACCACTTCCCCACACAATGAAACACCTTCCCCACACATTGAATTACCTTCCCCACACACTGAAACACCTTCCCCACACACTGAAAACACTTCCACACACACTGAAACACCTTCCCCACACACTGAAACAACTTCCCTACAAACTGAAACCCCTTCCCCACACACTGAAACCCCGTCCCCACACACTGTAACCCTTCCCCACACACTGAAACACTTCCCCACAAACTGAAACCCCTTCCCCACACATTGAATTACCTTCCCCACACACTGAAACACCTTCCCCACACACTGAAACACCTTCCCCAAACACTGAAACCCCTTCACAACACACTGAAACACCTTCCCCAAACACTGAAACAACTTCCCCACACACGGAAACCCCTTCCCCACGCACTGAAACACTTCCCCAAACACAGAAACCCCTTCCCCACAAACTGAAACCCCTTCCGCACGCAGTGAAACCCTTCCCCAAGCACTGAAACCCCTTCCCCACACACAGAAACACATCCCCACACAATGAAACACCTTCCCCACATACTGCAACCCCTTTCCCACACACTGAAACACATCCCCACACACTGAAACACCTTCCAAACACATTGAAACACTTCCCCACAAACTGAAACCCATTCCCCACACACTGAAACCCCTTCCCCACATACTGAAACCCTTCCCCACACACTGAAACGCTTGCACACACACTGAAACCCCTTCCCCACATACTGAAACCCCTACACAACACCGTGAAACACCTTCCCCACACACTGAAACACCTTCCACACACAGTTAAACAATTCCCCACACACTGAAACCCCTTCCCCGCACACTGAAACCCAATCCCTACACACTGAATCCCCTTCCGCACGCACTAAATCACCTTCCCCACACACTGAAACCCCTTCCGCACACAATGAAAAACCATCCCCACACACTGAAACCCCTTCCCCACACACTAAAACCACATCCGCACACAATGAAACACCTTCCCAACACACTGAAACCCCTTCCCCACACACTGAAACCCCTTCCTCACACACTGAAACCCCTTCTGCACACACTGAAACACCTTCCACACACACTGAAACCACTTCCCCACACACTGAAACCCTTCCGCACACAGTGAAACACATCCCCACACACTGAAACACATCCCCACACACTGAAACCCCTTCACCAGACACACTGAAACCCCTTCCCCACACAGTGAAGCAGCTTCCCCAAACACTGAAACCCCTTCCCCACACACTGAAACAACTTCCCCACAAACTGAAACACCTTCCCACACACTGAAACACAATCACCACATACTGGATCCCTTCCCCACACACTGAGACCCTTCCCCACACACTGAAACCCCTTCCGCACACAATGAAACACCTTCCCCACACATTGAATTACCTTCCCCACACACTGAAACACCTTCCCCACACACTGAAAACACTTCCACACACACTGAAACACCTTCCCCACACACTGAAACAACTTCCCCACAAACTGAAACCCCTTCCCCACACACTGAAACCCCGTCCCCACACACTGTAACCCTTCCCCACACACTGAAACACTTCCCCACAAACTGAAACCCCTTCCCCACACATTGAATTACCTTCCCCACACACTGAAACACCTTCCCCACACACTGAAACACCTTCCCCACACACTGAAACAACTTCCCCAAACACTGAAACCCCTTCACAACACACTGAAACACCTTCCCCAAACACTGAAACAACTTCCCCACACACGGAAACCCCTTCCCCACGCACTGAAATACTTCCCCAAACACTGAAACCCCTTCCCCACAAACTGAAACCACTTCCCCACACACTGAAACACTTCCCCAAACACAGAAACCCCTTCCCCACAAACTGAAACCCCTTCCGCACGCAGTGAAACCCTTCCCCAAGCACTGAAACCCCTTCCCCACACACAGAAACACATCCCCACACAATGAAACACCTTCCGCACATACTGAAACCCCTTTCCCACACACTGAAACACATCCCCACACACTGAAACACCTTCCCCACACATTGAAACACTTCCCCACAAACTGAAACCCATTCCCCACACACTGAAACCCCTTCCCCACATACTGAAACACTTCCCCACACACTGAAACGCTTGCACACACCCTGAAACCCCTTCCCCACATACTGAAACCCCTACACAACACCGTGAAACACCTTCCCCACACACTGAAACACCTTCCACACACAGTTAAACAATTCCCCACACACTGAAACCCCTTCCCCGCACACTGAAACCCAATCCCCACACACTGAATCCCCTTCCGCACGCACTAAATCACCTTCCCCACACACTGAAACCCCTTCCGCACACAATGAAAAACCATCCCCACACACTGAAACCCCTTCCCCACACACTAAAACCCCATCCGCACACAATGAAACACCTTCCCAACACACTGAAACCCCTTCCCCACACACTGAAACCCCTTCCTCACACACTGAAACCCCTTCTGCACACACTGAAACACCTTCCACACACACTGAAACCACTTCCCCACACACTGAAACCCTTCCGCACACAGTGAAACACATCCCCACACACTGAAACACATCCCCACACACTGAAACCCCTTCACCAGACACACTGAAACCCCTTCCCCACACAGTGAAGCAGCTTCCCCAAACACTGAAACCCCTTCCCCACACACTGAAACAACTTCCCCACAAACTGAAACACCTTCCCACACACTGAAACACAATCACCACATACTGGATCCCTTCCCCACACACTGAGACCCTTCCCCACACACTGAAACCCCTTCCCCACACACTGAAACACCTTCCACACCCACACTGAAACCCCTTCCCCACACACTGAAACACCTTCCCCACACACAGGAACACCTTCCCCACACACTGAAACACATCCCCACACACTGAAAGTCATCCCCACACACAGAAACACCTTCCCAACACCCTGAAACCCATTCCCCACACACTGAAACACCTTCCCCACACATTGAATTACCTTCCCCACACACTGAAACACCTTCCCCACACACTGAAAACACTTCCACACACACTGAAACACCTTCCCCACACAGTGAAACAACTTCCCCACAAACTGAAACCCCTTCCCCACACACTGAAACCCCGTCCCCACACACTGTAACCCTTCCCCACATACTGAAACACTTCCCCACAAACTGAAAACCCTTCCCCACACATTGAATTACCTTCCCCACACACTGAAACACCTTCCCCACACACTGAAACCATTCCCCACACACTGAAACAGCTTCACCACACACTGAAACCCCTTCCCCACACACTGAAACCCCGTCCCCACACACTGTAACCCTTCCCCACACACTGAAACACTTCCCCACAAACTGAAACACCATCCCCACACACTGAAACCCCTTACCCACACACTGAAACCCTTCCCCACACACTGAAACCCCTTCCACACACACTGAAACCCCTTCCCCACACACTGAAACACCTTCCCCACGTACTGAAATCCCTTCCCCACACACTGAAACACCTTCCCCACACACTGAAACCCCTTCCACACACACTGAAAATCCTTCCCCACACACTGAAAGCCATTCCGCACACACTGAAACCGATCCCCACACACTGAAACCCCATCCCCACACACTGAAACCCCTTACTCACACACTGAAACCCCTTCCCCACACAATGAAACACATCGGCACACACTGAAATGCCTTCCCCATACACTGAAACCCATGCCCACACACTGTAACACCTTGCCCACACACTGAAACACCTTGCCCTCACACTGAAACCCTTCCCCACACACTGAAACCCATCCCCACACACTGAAACACCTTGCCCACACACAGAAACCCTTCCCCACACACTGAAACACATCCCGACACACTGACACACATCCCCACAGACTGAAACAACTTCCCCACACACTGAAACCCCTTCCCCACAATCTGAAACAACTTCCCCTCACACTGAAATAACTTCCCCACACACTGAAACACCTTACCCACACACTGAATCCCCTTCCCCACACACTGAAACATCTTGCCCACACACTGAAACAACTTCCGCACATACTGAAACCCCTTCCCCACACACTGAAAACACGTCCCCACACACTGAACCCACTTCCCCACAAACTGAAACACCTTCCCCACACACTGAAACTACGTCTCCACACACTGAAACCCCTTCCCCACACACTGAAACACTTCCCCACACACTGAAACCCCTTCCCCACAAACAGAAACCCATTCCCCACACATTGAAACTCCTTCCCCACACACTGAAACCCTTCCCCACACACTGAAACCCCTTCCCCACACACTGAAACACCTTCCCCACACACTGAAACCCTTCCCCACACACTGAAACCCCTTCTCCACACACTGAAACTCCTTCCCCACGCACTGAAACAGCTTCCCCACGCACTGAAACCCCCTTCGGACACAGTTAAACAATGCCCCACACGCTGAAACCCCATCCCCACTCACTGAAACCCTTTCTCCACACACTGAAACCACTTCCCCACACAATGAAACACATCCCCACACACTGAAACACCTTCCCCACACACTGCAACCCATGCCCAGACACTGAAACACATCCCCCTAAATGAAACACATCCCCACAGACGGAAACACCATCCCCACACACTGAAACCCCTTCCCCACACACTGAAACACCTTCCCCACACACTGAAACACCTTCCCCAAACACTGAAACCACTTCACAACACACTGAAACACCTTCCCCAAACACTGAAACAACTTCCCCACACACGGAAACCCCTTCCCCACACACTGAAACACTTCCCCAAACACTGAAACCCCTTCCCCACAAACTGAAACCACTTCCCCACACACTGAAACACTTCCCCAAACACAGAAACCCCTTCCCCACAAACTGAAACCCTTTCTGCACGCAGTGAAACCCTTCCCCACGCACTGAAACCCCTTCCCCACACACAGAAACACATCCCCACACACTGAAACTCCTTCCCCACACACTGAAACCCTTCCCCACACACTGAGACCCCTTCCCCACAAACTGAAACACCTTCCCCACACACTGAAACCCTTCCCCACACACTGAAACCCCTTCTCCACACTCTGAAACTCCTTCCCCACGCACTGAAACAGCTTCCCCCCGCTCTGAAACCCCCTTCGGACACAGTTAAACAATGCCCCACACGCTGAAACCCCATCCCCACACACTGAAACCCCTTCTCCACACACTGAAACCACTTCCCCACACAATGAAAAACATCCCCACACACTGAAACACCTTCCCCACACACTGCAACCCATGCCCAGACACTGAAACACATCCCCCACACTGAAACACATCCCCACAGACGGAAACACCATCCCCACACACTGAAACCCCTTCCCCACACACTGAAACACCTTCCCCACACACTGAAACACCTTCCCCAAACACTGAAACCCCTTCACAACACACTGAAACACCTTCCCCAAACACTGAAACAACTTCCCCACACACGGAAACCCCTTCCCCACGCACTGAAACACTTCCCCAAACACTGAAACTCCTTCCCCACAAACTGAAACCACTACCCCACACACTGAAACACTTCCCCAAACACAGAAACCCCTTCCCCACAAACTGAAACCCCTTCCGCACGCAGTGAAACCCTTCCCCACACCCTGAAACCCCTTCTGCACACACTGAAACTCCTTCCCCACGCACTGAAACAGCTTCCCCACGCACTGAAACCCCCTTCGGACACAGTAAAACAATGCCCCACACGCTGAAACCCCATCCCCACACACTGAAACCCTTTCTCCACACACTGAAACCACTTCCCCACACAATGAAACACATCCCCACACACTGAAACACCTTCCCCACACACTGCAACCCATGCCCAGACACTGAAACACATCCCCCAAAATGAAACACATCCCCACAGACGGAAACACCATCCCCACACACTGAAACCCCTTCCCCACAAACTGAAACACCTTCCCCACACACTGAAACACCTTCCCCAAACACTGAAACCCCTTCACAACACACTGAAACACCTTCCCCAAACACTGAAACAACTTCCCCACACACGGAAACCCCTTCCCCACACACTGAAACACTTCCCCAAACACTGAAACCCCTTCCCCACAAACTGAAACCACTTCCCCACACACTGAAACACTTCCCCAAACACAGAAACCCCTTCCCCACAAACTGAAACCCTTTCCGCACGCAGTGAAACCCTTCCCCACGCACTGAAACCCCTTCCCCACACGCAGAAACACATCCCCACACACTGAAACTCCTTCCCCACACACTGAAACCCTTCCCCACACACTGAAACCCCTTCCCCTCACACTGAAACACCTTCCCCACACACTGAAACCCTTCCCCACACACTGAAACCCCTTCTCCACACACTGAAACTCCTTCCCCACGAACTGAAACAGCTTCCCCACGCACTGAAACCCCCTTCGGACACAGTTAAACAATGCCCCACACGCTGAAACCCCATCCCCACACA
Organism: Heterodontus francisci; assembly: GCF_036365525.1. Classification (NCBI taxonomy): domain Eukaryota; kingdom Metazoa; phylum Chordata; class Chondrichthyes; order Heterodontiformes; family Heterodontidae; genus Heterodontus; species Heterodontus francisci. The sequence continues at coordinate 21,256,067 of NC_090392.1, read as the reverse complement.
CTGAAACCCCTTCTCCACACACTGAAACCACTTCCCCACACAATGAAAAACATCCCCACACACTGAAACACCTTCCCCACACACTGCAACCCATGCCCAGACACTGAAACACATCCCCCACACTGAAACACATCCCCAAGGACGGAAACACCATCCCCACACACTGAAACCCCTTCCCCACACACTGAAACACCTTCCCCACAAACTGAAACACCTTCCCCAAACACTGAAACCCCTTCACAACACACTGAAACACCTTCGCCAAACACTGAAACAACTTCCCCACACACGGAAACCCCTTCCCCACGCACTGAAACACTTCCCCAAACACTGAAACTCCTTCCCCACAAACTGAAACCACTTCCCCACACACTGAAACACTTCCCCAAACACAGAAACCCCTTCCCCACAAACTGAAACCCCTTCCGCACGCAGTGAAACCCTTCCCCACGCACTGAAACCCCTTCCCCACACACAGAAACACATCCCCACACAATGAAACACCTTCCCCACATACTGAAACCCCTTTCCCACACACTGAAACACATCCCCACACACTGAAACACCTTCCCCACACATTGAAACACTTCCCCACAAACTGAAACCCATTCCCCACACACTGAAACACATCCCCACACACTGAAACACCTTCCCCACACATTGAAACACTTCCCCACAAACTGAAACCCATTCCCCACACACTGAAACCCATTCCCCACATACTGAAACCCTTCCCCACACACTGAAACGCTTGCACACACACTGAAACCCCTTCCCCACATACTGAAACCACTACACAACACCGTGAAACACCTTCCCCACACACTGAAACACCTTCCACACACAGTTAAACAATTCCCCACACACTGAAACCCCTTCCCCGCACACTGAAACCCAATCCCTACACACTGAATCCCCTTCCGCACGCACTAAATCACCTTCCCCACACACTGAAACCCCTTCCGCACACAATGAAAAACCATCCCCACACACTGAAACCCCTTCCCCACACACTAAAACCCCATCCGCACACAATGAAACACCTTCCCAACACACTGAAACCCCTTCCCCACACACTGAAACCCCTTCCTCACACACTGAAACCCCTTCTGCACACACTGAAACACCTTCCACACACACTGAAACCACTTCCCCACACACTGAAACCCTTCCGCACACAGTGAAACACATCCCCACACACTGAAACACATCCCCACACACTGAAACCCCTTCACCAGACACACTGAAACCCCTTCCCCACACAGTGAAGCAGCTTCCCCAAACACTGAAACCCCTTCCCCACACACTGAAACAACTTCCCCACAAACTGAAACACCTTCCCACACACTGAAACACAATCACCACATACTGGATCCCTTCCCCACACACTGAGACCCTTCCCCACACACTGAAACCACTTCCCCACACACTGAAACACCTTCCACACCCACACTGAAACCCCTTCCCCACACACTGAAACACCTTCCCCACACACAGGAACACCTTCCCCACACACTGAAACACATCCCCACACACTGAAAGTCATCCCCACACACAGAAACACCTTCCCAACACCCTGAAACCCATTCCCCACACACTGAAACACCTTCCCCACACATTGAATTACCTTCCCCACACACTGAAACACCTTCCCCACACACTGAAAACACTTCCACACACACTGAAACACCTTCCCCACACAGTGAAACAACTTCCCCACAAACTGAAACCCCTTCCCCACACACTGAAACCCCGTCCCCACACACTGTAACCCTTCCCCACATACTGAAACACTTCCCCACAAACTGAAACCCCTTCCCCACACATTGAATTACCTTCCCCACACACTGAAACACCTTCCCCACACACTGAAACCATTCCCCACACACTGAAACAGCTTCACCACACACTGAAACCCCTTCCCCACACACTGAAACCCCGTCCCCACACACTGTAACCCTTCCCCACACACTGAAACACTTCCCCACAAACTGAAACACCATCCCCACACACTGAAACCCCTTACCCACACACTGAAACACCTTCACAACACACTGAAACACCTTCCCCAAACACTGAAACAACTTCCCCACACACTGAAACCCCTTCCTCACACACTGAAACCCCTTCTGCACACACTGAAACACCTTCCACACACACTGAAACCACTTCCCCACACACTGAAACCCTTCCGCACACAGTGAAACACATCCCCACACACTGAAACACATCCCCACACACTGAAACCCCTTCACCAGACACACTGAAACCCCTTCCCCACACAGTGAAGCAGCTTCCCCAAACACTGAAACCCCTTCCCCACACACTGAAACAACTTCCCCACAAACTGAAACACCTTCCCACACACTGAAACACAATCACCACATACTGGATCCCTTCCCCACACACTGAGACCCTTCCCCACACACTGAAACCCCTTCCCCACACACTGAAACACCTTCCACACCCACACTGAAACCCCTTCCCCACACACTGAAACACCTTCCCCACACACAGGAACACCTTCCCCACACACTGAAACACATCCCCACACACTGAAAGTCATCCCCACACACAGAAACACCTTCCCAACACCCTGAAACCCATTCCCCACACACTGAAACACCTTCCCCACACATTGAATTACCTTCCCCACACACTGAAACACCTTCCCCACACACTGAAAACACTTCCACACACACTGAAACACCTTCCCCACACACTGAAACAAATTCCCCACAAACTGAAACCCCTTCCCCACACACTGAAACCCCGTCCCCACACACTGTAACCCTTCCCCACACACTGAAACACTTCCCCACAAACTGAAACCCCTTCCCCACACACTGAAACCCCTTCCCCACACACTGAATCCCGTCTGCACACACTGAAACCCCTTCCCCACAGACTGAAGCCCCTTCCCCACACACTGAAACACCATTGCCACACACTGAAACCCCTTCCGCTCACAGTTAAACAATTCCCCACACACTGAAACCCCTTCCCCACACACTGAAACCCCTTCCCTACACACTGAATCCCATTCCGCACACAATGAAACACCTTCCCCACACACTGAAACACTTCCCCAAACACTGAAACCCCTTCCCCACAAATTGAAACCACTTCCCCACACACTGAAACACTTCCCCAAACACAGAAACCCCTTCCCCACAAACTGAAACCCCTTCCGCACGCAGTGAAACCCTTCCCCACTCACTGAAACCCCTTCCCCACACACAGAAACACATCCCCACACACTGAAACACCTTCCCCACACACTGAAACACATCCCCACACACTGAAACACATCCCCACACACTGAAACACCTTCCCCACACACTGAAACCCCTTTCCCACACACTGGAACCCCGTCCCCACACACTGTAACCCTTCCCCACACACTGAAACACCTTCCCCACACATTGAAACACTTCCCCACAAACTGAAACCCATTCCCCACACACTGAAACCCCTTCCGCACATACTGAAACCCTTCCCCACACACTGAAACACCTTCACAACACACTGAAACACCTTCCCCAAACACTGAAACAACTTCCCCACACACGGAAACCCCTTCCCCACACACTGAAAAACTTCCCCAAACACTGAAACCCCTTCCCCACAAACTGAAACCACTTCCCCACACACTGAAATACTTCCCCAAACACAGAAACCCCTTCCCCACAAACTGAAACGCCTTCCGCACGCAGTGAAACCCTTCCCCACGCACTGAAACCCCTTCCGCACACACAGAAACACATCCCCACACACTGAAACACCTTCCCCACACACTGAAACACATCCCCACATACTGAAACCCCTTTCCCACACATTGAAACACATCCGCACACACTGAAACACCTTCCCCACACACTGAAACCCCTTTCCCACACACTGGAACCCCGTCCCCACACACTGTAACCCTTCCCCACACACTGAAACACATTCCCCACACATTGAACCACTTCCCCACAAACTGAAACCCATTCCCCACACACTGAAACCCCTTTCCCACATACTGAAACCCTTCCCCACACACTGAAACGCTTGCACACACACTGAGACCCCTTCCCCACATACTGAAACCCCTTCCTCACGCACTAAATCACCTTCCCCACACAGTTAAACAATTCCCCACACACTGAAACCCCTTCCCCGCACACTGAAACCCAATCCCTACACACCGAATCCCCTTCCGCACGCACTAAATCCCCTTCCCCACACACTGAAACCCCTTCCGCACACAATGAAAAACCATCCCCACACACTGAAACCCCTTCCCCACACACTGAAACCCCTTCCCTACACAGTGAATCCCATTCCGCACACAATGAAACACCTTCCCCACACACTGAAACACTTCCCCAAACACTGAAACCCCTTCCCCACAAATTGAAACCACTTCCCCACACACTGAAACACTTCCCCAAACAGAGAAACCCCTTCCCCACAAACTGAAACCCCTTCCGCACGCTGTGAAACCCTTCCCCACGCACTGAAACCCCTTCCCCACACACAGAAACACATCCCCACACACTGAAACACCTTCCCCACACACTGAAACACATCCCCACACACTGAAACCCCTTTCCCACACACTGAAACACATCCCCACACACTGAAACACCTTTCCCACACACTGAAACCCCTTTCCCACACACTGGAACCCCGTCCCCACACACTGTAACCCTTCCCCACATACTGAAACAGCTTCCCCACACATTGAAACACTTCCCCACAAACTGAAACCCTTCCCCACACACTGAAACGCTTGCACACACACTGAAACGCTTGCACACACACTGAAACCCCTTCCCCACATACTGAAACCCCTACACAACACCGTGAAACACCTTCCCCACACACTGAAACACCTTGCACACACAGTTAAACAATTCCCCACACACTGAAACCCCTTCCCCGCACACTGAAACCCAATCCCTACACACCGAATCCCCTTCCGCACGCACTAAATCCCCTTCCCCACACACTGAAACCCCTTCCGCACACAATGAAAAACCATCCCCACACACTGAAACCCCTTCCCCACACACTGAAACCCCATCCGCACACAATGAAACACCTTCCCAACACACTGAAACCCCTTCCCCACACACTGAGACCCCTTCCTCACACACTGAAACCCCTTCTGCACACACTGAAACACCTTCCACACACACTGAAACCACTTCCTCACACACTGAAACCCCTTCCACACACAGTGAAACACATCCCCACACACTGAAACACATCCCCACACACTGAAACCCCTTCACCAGACACACTGAAACCCCTTCCCCACACACTGAAGCAGCTTCCCCAAACACTGAAACCCCTTCCCCACACACTGAAACAACTTCCCCACAAACTGAAACACCTCCCCCACACACTGAAACACAATCACCACATACTGGAACCCTTCCCCACACACTGAAACCCTTCCCCTCACACTGAAACCCCTTCCCCACACACTGAAACACCTTCCACACACACACTGAAACCCCTTCCTCACACACTGAAACACCTTCCCCACACACAGAAACACCTTCCCCACACACTGAAACCATTCCCCACACACTGAAAGTCATCCCCACACACTGAAACACCTTCCCAACACACTGAAACCCATTCCCCACACACTGAAACACCTTCCCCACACATTGAATTACCTTCACCACACACTGAAACACCTTCCCCACACACTGAAAACACTTCCACACACACTGAAACACCTTCCCCACACACTGAAACAACTTCCCCACAAACTGAAACTCCTTCCCCACACACTGAAATCCCGTCCCCACACACTGTAACCCTTCCCCACATACTGAAACACTTCCCCACAAACTGGAACCCCTTCCCCACACACTGAAACCCCTTCCCCACACACTGAAACCCTTCCGCACACACTGAAACCCCTTCCCCACAGACTGAAACACCTTCCCCACACACTGAAACACCATTGCCACACACTGAAACCCCTTCGGCACACAGTTAAACAATTCCCCACACACTGAAACCCCTTCCCCACACACTGAAACCCCTTCCCTACACACTGAATCCCATTCCGCACACACTGAAACACCTTCCACACACACTGAAACCACTTCCCCACACACTGAAACCCCTTCCGCACACAGTGAAACACATCCCCACACACTGAAACACATCCCCACACACTGAAACCCCTTCACCAGACACACAGAAACCCCTTCCCCACACACTGAAGCAGCTTCCCCAAACACTGAAACCCCTTCCCCACACACTGAAACAACTTCCCCACAAACTGAAACACCTTCCCACACACTGAAACACAATCACCACAGACTGGAACCCTTCCCCACACTCTGAAACCCTTCCCCACACACTGAGACCCCTTCCCCACACACTGAAACACCTTCCACACCCACACTGAAACCCCTTCCCCACACACTGAAACACCTTCCCCACACACAGGAACACCTTCCCAACACACTGAAACCCATTCCCCACACACTGAAACACCTTCCCCACACATTGAATTATCTTCCCCACACACTGAAACACCTTCCCCACACACTGAAAACACTTCCACACACACTGAAACACCTTCCCCACACACTGAAACAACTTCCCCACAAACTGAAACCCCTTCCCCACACACTGAAACCCCGTCCCCACACACTGAAAACCTTCCGCACACACTGAAACCCCTTCCCCACAGACTGAAACCCCTTCCCCACACACTGAAACACCATTGCCACACACGAAAACCCCTTCCGCACACAATTAAACAATTCCCCACACACTGAAACCCCTTCCCCACACACTGAAACCCCTTCCCTACACAGTGAATCCCATTCCGCACACAATGAAACACCTTCCCCACACACTGAAACACTTCCCCAAACACTGAAACCCCTTCCCCACAAATTGAAACCACTTCCCCACACACTGAAACACTTCCCCAAACAGAGAAACCCCTTCCCCACAAACTGAAACCCCTTCCGCACGCTGTGAAACCCTTCCCCACGCACTGAAACCCCTTCCCCACACACAGAAACACATCCCCACACACTGAAGCACCTTCCCCACACACTGAAACACATCCCCACACACTGAAACCCCTTTCCCACACACTGAAACACATCCCCACACACTGAAACACCTTTCCCACACACTGAAACCCCTTTCCCACACACTGGAACCCCGTCCCCACACACTGTAACCCTTCCCCACACACTGAAACAGCTTCCCCACACATTGAAACACTTCCCCACAAACTGAAACCCTTCCCCACACACTGAAACGCTTGCACACACACTGAAACGCTTGCACACACACTGAAACCCCTTCCCCACATACTGAAACCCCAACACAACACCGTGAAACACCTTCCCCACACACTGAAACACCTTGCACACACAGTTAAACAATTCCCCACACACTGAAACCCCTTCCCGCACACTGAAACCCAATCCCTACACACAGAATCCCCTTCCGCACGCACTAAATCCCCTTCCCCACACACTGAAACCCCTTCCGCACACAATGAAAAACCATCCCCACACACTGAAACCCCTTCCCCACACACTGAAACCCCATCCGCACACAATGAAACACCTTCCCAACACACTGAAACCCCTTCCCCACACACTGAGACCCCTTCCTCACACACTGAAACCCCTTCTGCACACACTGAAACACCTTCCACACACACTGAAACCACTTCCTCACACACTGAAACCCCTTCCACACACAGTGAAACACATCCCCACACACTGAAACACATCCCCACACACTGAAACCCCTTCACCAGACACACTGAAACCCCTTCCCCACACACTGAAGCAGCTTCCCCAAACACTGAAACCCCTTCCCCACACACTGAAACAACTTCCCCACAAACTGAAACACCTCCCCCACACACTGAAACACAATCACCACATACTGGAACCCTTCCCCACACACTGAAACCCTTCCCCTCACACTGAAACCCCTTCCCCACACACTGAAACACCTTCCACACACACACTGAAACCCCTTCCTCACACACTGAAACACCTTCCCCACACACAGAAACACCTTCCCCACACACTGAAACCATTCCCCACACACTGAAAGTCATCCCCACACACTGAAACACCTTCCCAACACACTGAAACCCATTCCCCACACACTGAAACACCTTCCCCACACATTGAATTACCTTCCCCACACACTGAAACACCTTCCCCACACACTGAAAACACTTCCACACACACTGAAACACCTTCCCCACACACTGAAACAACTTCCCCACAAACTGAAACTCCTTCCCCACACACTGAAATCCCGTCCCCACACACTGTAACCCTTCCCCACATACTGAAACACTTCCCCACAAACTGAAACCCCTTCCCCACACACTGAAACCCCTTCCCCACACACTGAAACCCTTCCGCACACACTGAAACCCCTTCCCCACAGACTGAAACACCTTCCCCACACACTGAAACACCATTGCCACACACTGAAACCCCTTCGGCACACAGTTAAACAATTCCCCACACACTGAAACCCCTTCCCCACACACTGAAACCCCTTCCCTACACACTGAATCCCATTCCGCACACAATGAAACACCTTCCCCACACAATGAAACACCTTCCCCACACACTGAATCCCCTTCCTCACACACTGAAACCCCTTCTGCACACAATGAAACACCATCCCCACACACTGAAACCACTTTTCCACACACTGAAACCCCTTCCGCACACAGTGAAACTCTTCCCCACACACTGAAACCCCTTCCCCACACACAGAAACACATCCCCACACACTGAAACACCTTCCCCACACACTGAAACACATCCCCACACACTGAAACCCCTTCCCCACACAGTGAAACACATCCCGACACACTGAAACACCTTCCCCACACACTGAAACCACTTTCCCACACACTGGAACCCCGTTCCCACACACTGTAACCCTTCCCCACACACCGAAACAGCTTCCCCACACACTGAAACCCTTCCCCACAAACTGAAACCCCTTCCGCACAGAGTGAAACACACCCCCACACACTGTAACACATCCCCACACACTGAAACACCTTCCCCACACACAGAAACCCCATCCCCACACACTGAAACACCTTCCACACACACACTGAAACCCCTTCCCCACACACTGAAACCCCTTCCCCACACACAGAAACACCTTCCCCACACACTGAAACCATTCCCCACACACTGAAACACATCCCCACACACTGAAAGTCATGCCCACACACTGAAACACCTTCCCAACACACTGAAACCCATTCCCCACACACTGAAACACCTTCCCCACACATTGAATTACCTTCCCCACACACTGAAACACCTTCCCCACACACTGAAAACACTTCCACACACACTGAAACACCTTCCCCACACACTGAAACAACTTCCCCACAAACTGAAACCCCTTCCCCACACACTGAAACCCCGTCCCCACACACTGTAACCCTTCCCCACACACTGAAACACTTCCCCACAAACTGAAACCCCTTCCCCACACACTGAAACCCCTTCCCCACACACTGAAACCCTTCCGCACACACTGAAACCCCTTCCCCACAGACTGAAACACCTTCCCCACACACTGAAACACCATTGCCACACACTGAAACCCCTTCGGCACACAGTTAAACAATTCCCCACACACTGAAACCCCTTCCCCACACACTGAAACCCCTTCCCTACACACTGAATCCCATTCCGCACACAATGAAACACCTTCCCCACACAATGAAACACCTTCCCCACACACTGAATCCCCTTCCTCACACACTGAAACCCCTTCTGCACACAATGAAACACCATCCCCACACACTGAAACCACTTCCCCACACACTGAAACCCCTTCCGCACACAGTGAAACTCTTCCCCACACACTGAAACCCCTTCCCCACACACAGAAACACATCCCCACACACTGAAACACCTTCCCCACACACTGAAACACATCCCCACACACTGAAACCCCTTCCCCACACAGTGAAACACATCCCGACACACTGAAACACCTTCCCCACACACTGAAACCACTTTCCCACACACTGGAACCCCGTTCCCACACACTGTAACCCTTCCCCACACACCGAAACAGCTTCCCCACACACTGAAACCCTTCCCCACAAACTGAAACCCCTTCCGCACAGAGTGAAACACACCCCCACACACTGTAACACATCCCCACACACTGAAACACCTTCCCCACACACAGAAACCCCATCCCCACACACTGAAACACCTTCCACACACACACTGAAACCCCTTCCCCACACACTGAAACCCCTTCCCCACACACAGAAACACCTTCCCCACACACTGAAACCATTCCCCACACACTGAAACACATCCCCACACACTGAAAGTCATGCCCACACACTGAAACACCTTCCCAACACACTGAAACCCATTCCCCACACACTGAAACACCTTCCCCACACATTGAATTACCTTCCCCACACACTGAAACACCTTCCCCACACACTGAAAACACTTCCACACACACTGAAACACCTTCCCCACACACTGAAACAACTTCCCCACAAACTGAAACCCCTTCCCCACACACTGAAACCCCGTCCCCACACACTGTAACCCTTCCCCACACACTGAAACACTTCCCCACAAACTGAAACCCCTTCCCCACACACTGAAACCCCTTCCCCACACACTGAAACACTTCCACACACACTGAAAGCCCTTCCCCACAGACTGAAACCACTTCCCCACAAACTGAAACACCTTCCGCACGCAGTGAAACCCTTCCCCACGCACTGAAACCCCTTCCACACACACAGAAACACATCCCCACACACTGAAACACCTTCCCCACACACTGAAACACATCCCCACACACTGAAACCCCTTTCCCACACACTGAAACACATCCCCACACACTGAAACCCAATCCCTACACACTGAATCCCCTTCCGCACGCACTAAATCCCCTTCCCCACACACTGAAACCCCTTCCGCACACAATGGAAAACCATCCCCACACACTGAAACCCCTTCCCCACACACTGAAACCCCATACGCACACAATGAAACACCTTCCCAACACACTGAAACCCCTTCCCCACACACTGAAACCCCTTCCTCACACACTGAAACCCCTTCTGCACACACTGAAACACCTTCCACACACACTGAAACCACTTCCCCACACACTGAAACCCCTTCCGCACACAGTGAAACACATCCCCACACACTGAAACACATCCCCACACACTGAAACCCCTTCACCAGACACACTGAAACCCCTTCCCCACACACTGAAGCAGCTTCCCCAAACACTGAAACCCCTTCCCCACAAACTGAAACAACTTCCCCACAAACTGAAACACCTTCCCCACACACTGAAACACAATCACCACATACTGGAAACCTTCCACACACACTGAAACCCTTCCCCACACACTGAAACCCCTTCCCCACACACTGAAACACCTTCCACACACACACTGAAACCCCTTCCCCACACACTGAAACCATTCCCCACACACTGAAACCATTCCCCACACACTGAAACACATCCCCACACACTGAAAGTCATCCCCACTCACTGAAACACCTTCCCCACACATTGTATTACCTTCCCCACACACTGAAACACCTTCCCCACACACTGAAAACACTTCCACACACACTGAAACACCTTCCCCACACACTGAAACAACTTCCCCACAAACTGAAACACCTTCCCCACACGCTGAAGCCCCGTCCCCACACACTGTATCCCTTCCCCACACACTGAAACACTTCCCCACAAACTGAAAACCCTTCCCCACACACTGAAACCCCTTCCCCACACACTGAAACACTTCCACACACACTGAAAGCCCTTCCCCACAGACTGAAACCCCTTCCCCACACACTGAAACCCCTTCCCCACACACAGAAACACATCCCCACACACTGAAACACCTTCCCCACACACTGAAACACATCCCCACACACTGACACCCCTTCCCCACACACTGAAACACATCCCGACACACTGAAACACCTTCCCCACACACTGAAACCACTTTCCCACACACTGGAACCCCGTCCCCAGACACTGTAACCCTTCCCCACACACCGAAACACCTTCCCCACACACTGAAGCCCTTCCCCACAAACTGAAACCCCTTCCGCACAGAGTGAAACACATCCCCACACACCGTAACACATCCCCACACACTGAAACACCATCACCACACACTGAAACCCCTTCCCCAGACACACTGAAATCGCTTCCCCACACACTGAAACACAATCACCACACACTGAAACACCTTCCCCACACGCTGAAACCCCTTCCCCACACACTGAAACCCTTCCCCACACACTGAAACCCCTTCCCCACACACTGAAACACCTTCCTCACACACACTGAAACCCCTTCCCCACACACTGAGACACCTTCCCCACACACTGAAACACCTTTTGCACACACTGAAACCCATCCCCACACACTGAAACCCATCCCCACAAACAGAAACACCATCCCCACACACTGAAACCATTCCCCACACACTGAAACACATCCCCAAACACTGAAAGTCATCCCCACACAGTGAAACACCTTCCCAACACACTGAAACCCATTCCCCACACACTGAAACACATTCCCCACACATTGAATTACCTTCCCCACACACTGAAACACCTTCCCCACACACTGAAACCCCTTCCACACAGACTGAAACACCTTCCCCACACACTGAAACAACTTCCCCACAAACTGAAACCAATTCCCAACACACTGAAACCCATACCCCACACACTGAAACACCTTCCCCACACTTTTAATTACCTTCCCCACAGACTGAAACATCTTCCCCACACACTGAAACACCTTCCCCACACACTGAAACACCTTCCGCACACACTAAAACAACTTCTCCACACACTGAAACCCCTTCCGCACACACTGAAGCCCCGTGCCCACACACTGTAACCGTTCCCCACACACTGAAACACTTCCCCACAAACTGAAACCCCTTCCCCACACACTGTAACCCCTTCCCCACACACTGAAACCCTTCCCCACACACTGAAACCCCTTCCCCACACACTGAAACCCTTCCCCCCACACTGAAACCCCTTCCCCACACACTGAAACACCTTCCACACACACACTGAAACCCCTTCCCCACACACTGAAACACCTTCCCCACACACAGAAACACCTTCCCCACATACTGAAACCATTCCCCACACACTGAAACACCTTCCCTACACACTGAAACCCGTTTCCCACACACTGAAAACCCGTCCCCACACACTGAAACCCTTCCCCACACACTGAAACACATTCCTCACACACTGAAACCGGTTCGCCACACACTGAAACCCTTCCCCACACACTGAAACACCTTCCCCACATACTGAAACCCCTACCCCACACAGTGAAACACCTTCCCCACAAACTGAAACCCCTTCCGCACACAGTTAAACAATTCCCCACACACTGAAACCCCTTCCTCACACACTGAAACCCCTTCCCGACACATTGAATCCCCTTCCGCACACAATGAAACACCTTCCGCACACAATGAAACACCTTCCCCACACACTGAATCCCCTTCCTCACACACTGAAACACATTCCCCCCCCCCACTGAAACCCTTCCCCACACACTGAAACCCCTTCCCCACACACTGAAACCCTTCCCCACACACTGAAACCCCTTCCCCACACACTGAAACACCTTCGCCACGCACTGAAACACCTTCTGCACATACTGAAACCCATCCCCACTCACTGAAACCCATCCCCACACACAGAAACACCTTCGCCACACACTGAAACCCTTCCCCACACACTGAAACACATCCCCACACACTGAAACACCTTCCCAACACACTGAAACCCATACCCCACACACTGAAAAACCTTCCCCACACATTTAATTACCTTCCCCACAGACTGAAACATCTTCCCCACACACTGAAACACCTTCCCCACACACAGAAATACCTTCCGCACACACTAAAACAACTTCCCCACACACTGAAACCCCTTCCGCACATACTGAAGCCCCGTGCACACACACTGTAACCCTTCCCCACACACTGAAACACTTCCCCACAAACTGACACCCCTTCCCCACACACTGTAACCCCTTCCCCACACACTGAAACCCTTCCCCACACACTGAAACCCCTTCCCCACACACAGAAACACATCCCAACACACTGAAACACCTTCCCCACACACTGAAACACATCCCCACACACTGAAACACATCCCCACACACTGAAACACCTTCCCCACACACTGAAACCCCTTTCCCACACACTGGAACCCCGTCCCCACACACTGTAACCCTTCCCCACACACTGAAACACCTTCCCCACACATTGAAACACTTCCCCACAAACTGAAACCCATTCCCCACACACTGAAACCCCTTCCGCACATACTGAAACCCTTCCCCACACACTGAAACACCTTCACAACACACTGAAACACCTTCCCCAAACACTGAAACAACTTCCCCACACACGGAAACCACTTCCCCACACACTGAAAAACTTCCCCAAACACTGAAACCCCTTCCCCACAAACTGAAACCACTTCCCCACACACTGAAATACTTCCCCAAACACAGAAACCCCTTCCCCACAAACTGAAACGCCTTCCGCACGCAGTGAAACCCTTCCCCACGCACTGAAACCCCTTCCGCACACACAGAAACACATCCCCACACACTGAAACACCTTCCCCACACACTGAAACACATCCCCACATACTGAAACCCCTTTCCCACACATTGAAACACATCCGCACACACTGAAACACCTTCCCTACACACTGAAACCCCTTTCCCACACACTGGAACCCCGTCCCCACACACTGTAACCCTTCCCCACACACTGAAACACATTCCCCACACATTGAACCACTTCCCCACAAACTGAAACCCATTCCCCACACACTGAAACCCCTTCCCCACATACTGAAACCCTTCCCCACACACTGAAACGCTTGCACACACACTGAGACCCCTTCCCCACATACTGAAACCCCTACACAACACCGTGAAACACCTTCCCCACACACTGAAACACCTTCCACACACAGTTAAACAATTCCCCACACACTGAAACCCCTTCCCCGCACACTGAAACCCAATCCCTACACACTGAATCCCCTTCCTCACGCACTAAATCACCTTCCCCACACACTGAAACCCCTTCCGCACACAATGAAAAACCATCCCCACACACTGAAACCCCTTCCCCACACACTGAAACCCCATCCGCACACAATGAAACACCTTCCCAACACACTGAAACCCCTTCCCCACACACTGAAACCCCTTCCTCACACACTGAAACCCCTTCTGCACACACTGAAACACCTTCCACACACACTGAAACCACTTCCCCACACACTGAAACCCCTTCCGCACACAGTGAAACACATCCCCACACACTGAAACACATCCCCACACACTGAAACCCCTTCACCAGACACACAGAAACCCCTTCCCCACACACTGAAGCAGCTTCCCCAAACACTGAAACCCCTTCCCCACACACTGAAACAACTTCCCCACAAACTGAAACACCTTCCCACACACTGAAACACAATCACCACAGACTGGAACCCTTCCCCACACTCTGAAACCCTTCCCCACACACTGAGACCCCTTCCCCACACACTGAAACACCTTCCACACCCACACTGAAACCCCTTCCCCACACACTGAAACACCTTCCCCACACACAGGAACACCTTCCCAACACACTGAAACCCATTCCCCACACACTGAAACACCTTCCCCACACATTGAATTATCTTCCCCACACACTGAAACACCTTCCCCACACACTGAAAACACTTCCACACACACTGAAACACCTTCCCCACACACTGAAACAACTTCCCCACAAACTGAAACCCCTTCCCCACACACTGAAACCCCGTCCCCACACACTGAAAACCTTCCGCACACACTGAAACCCCTTCCCCACAGACTGATACCCCTTCCCCACACACTGAAACACCATTGCCACACACGAAAACCCCTTCCGCACACAGTTAAACAATTCCCCACACACTGAAACCCCTTCTCCACACACTGAAACCCCTTCCCTACACAGTGAATCCCATTCCGCACACAATGAAACACCTTCCCCACACACTGAAACACTTCCCCAAACACTGAAACCCCTTCCCCACAAATTGAAACCACTTCCCCACACACTGAAACACTTCCCCAAACAGAGAAACCCCTTCCCCACAAACTGAAACCCCTTCCGCACGCTGTGAAACCCTTCCCCACGCACTGAAACCCCTTCCCCACACACAGAAACACATCCCCACACTCTGAAACACCTTCCCCACACACTGAAACACATCCCCACACACTGAAACCCCTTTCCCACACACTGAAACACATCCCCACACACTGAAACACCTTTCCCACACACTGAAACCCCTTTCCCACACACTGGAACCCCGTCCCCACACACTGTAACCCTTCCCCACACACTGAAACAGCTTCCCCACACATTGAAACACTTCCCCACAAACTGAAACCCTTCCCCACACACTGAAACGCTTGCACACACACTGAAACGCTTGCACACACACTGAAACCCCTTCCCCACATACTGAAACCCCTACACAACACCGTGAAACACCTTCCCCACACACTGAAACACCTTGCACACACAGTTAAACAATTCCCCACACACTGAAACCCCTTCCCCGCACACTGAAACCCAATCCCTACACACCGAATCCCCTTCCGCACGCACTAAATCCCCTTCCCCACACACTGAAACCCCTTCCGCACACAATGAAAAACCATCCCCACACACTGAAACCCCTTCCCCACACACTGAAACCCCATCCGCACACAATGAAACACCTTCCCAACACACTGAAACCCCTTCCCCACACACTGAGACCCCTTCCTCACACACTGAAACCCCTTCTGCACACACTGAAACACCTTCCACACACACTGAAACCACTTCCTCACACACTGAAACCCCTTCCACACACAGTGAAACACATCCCCACACACTGAAACACATCCCCACACACTGAAACCCCTTCACCAGACACACTGAAACCCCTTCCCCACACACTGAAGCAGCTTCCCCAAACACTGAAACCCCTTCCCCACACACTGAAACAACTTCCCCACAAACTGAAACACCTCCCCCACACACTGAAACACAATCACCACATACTGGAACCCTTCCCCACACACTGAAACCCTTCCCCTCACACTGAAACCCCTTCCCCACACACTGAAACACCTTCCACACACACACTGAAACCCCTTCCTCACACACTGAAACACCTTCCCCACACACAGAAACACCTTCCCCACACACTGAAACCATTCCCCACACACTGAAAGTCATCCCCACACACTGAAACACCTTCCCAACACACTGAAACCCATTCCCCACACACTGAAACACCTTCCCCACACATTGAATTACCTTCCCCACACACTGAAACACCTTCCCCACACACTGAAAACACTTCCACACACACTGAAACACCTTCCCCACACACTGAAACAACTTCCCCACAAACTGAAACTCCTTCCCCACACACTGAAATCCCGTCCCCACACACTGTAACCCTTCCCCACATACTGAAACACTTCCCCACAAACTGAAACCCCTTCCCCACACACTGAAACCCCTTCCCCACACACTGAAACCCTTCCGCACACACTGAAACCCCTTCCCCACAGACTGAAACACCTTCCCCACACACTGAAACACCATTGCCACACACTGAAACCCCTTCGGCACACAGTTAAACAATTCCCCACACACTGAAACCCCTTCCCCACACACTGAAACCCCTTCCCTACACACTGAATCCCATTCCGCACACAATGAAACACCTTCCCCACACAATGACACACCTTCCCCACACACTGAATCCCCTTCCTCACACACTGAAACCCCTTCTGCACACAATGAAACACCATCCCCACACACTGAAACCACTTCCCCACACACTGAAACCCCTTCCGCACACAGTGAAACTCTTCCCCACACACTGAAACCCCTTCCCCACACACAGAAACACATCCCCACACACTGAAACACCTTCCCCACACACTGAAACACATCCCCACACACTGAAACCCCTTCCCCACACAGTGAAACACATCCCGACACACTGAAACACCTTCCCCACACACTGAAACCACTTTCCCACACACTGGAACCCCGTCCCCACACACTGTAACCCTTCCCCACACACCGAAACAGCTTCCCCACACACTGAAACCCTTCCCCACAAACTGAAACCCCTTCCGCACAGAGTGAAACACACCCCCACACACTGTAACACATCCCCACACACTGAAACACCTTCCCCACACACAGAAACCCCATCCCCACACACTGAAACACCTTCCACACACACACTGAAACCCCTTCCCCACACACTGAAACCCCTTCCCCACACACAGAAACACCTTCCCCACACACTGAAACCATTCCCCACACACTGAAACACATCCCCACACACTGAAAGTCATGCCCACACACTGAAACACCTTCCCAACACACTGAAACCCATTCCCCACACACTGAAACACCTTCCCCACACATTGAATTACCTTCCCCACACACTGAAACACCTTCCCCACACACTGAAAACACTTCCACACACACTGAAACACCTTCCCCACACACTGAAACAACTTCCCCACAAACTGAAACCCCTTCCCCACACACTGAAACCCCGTCCCCACACACTGTAACCCTTCCCCACACACTGAAACACTTCCCCACAAACTGAAACCCCTTCCCCACACACTGAAACCCCTTCCCCACACACTGAAACACTTCCACACACACTGAAAGCCCTTCCCCACAGACTGAAACCACTTCCCCACAAACTGAAACACCTTCCGCACGCAGTGAAACCCTTCCCCAGGCACTGAAACCCCTTCCCCACACACAGAAACACATCCCCACACACTGAAACACCTTCCCCACACACTGAAACACATCCCCACACACTGAAACCCCTTTCCCACACACTGAAACACATCCCCACACACTGAAACCCAATCCCTACACACTGAATCCCCTTCCGCACGCACTAAATCCCCTTCCCCACACACTGAAACCCCTTCCGCACACAATGGAAAACCATCCCCACACACTGAAACCCCTTCCCCACACACTGAAACCCCATCCGCACACAATGAAACACCTTCCCAACACACTGAAACCCCTTCCCCACACACTGAAACCCCTTCCTCACACACTGAAACCCCTTCTGCACACACTGAAACACCTTCCACACACACTGAAACCACTTCCCCACACACTGAAACCCCTTCCGCACACAGTGAAACACATCCCCACACACTGAAACACATCCCCACACACTGAAACCCCTTCACCAGACACACTGAAACCCCTTCCCCACACACTGAAGCAGCTTCCCCAAACACTGAAACCCCTTCCCCACAAACTGAAACAACTTCCCCACAAACTGAAACACCTTCCCCACACACTGAAACACAATCACCACATACTGGAAACCTTCCACACACACTGAAACCCTTCCCCACACACTGAAACCCCTTCCCCACACACTGAAACACCTTCCACACACACACTGAAACCCCTTCCCCACACACTGAAACCATTCCCCACACACTGAAACCATTCCCCACACACTGAAACACATCCCCACACACTGAAAGTCATCCCCACTCACTGAAACACCTTCCCCACACATTGTATTACCTTCCCCACACACTGAAACACCTTCCCCACACACTGAAAACACTTCCACACACACTGAAACACCTTCCCCACACACTGAAACAACTTCCCCACAAACTGAAACTCCTTCCCCACACGCTGAAGCCCCGTCCCCACACACTGTATCCCTTCCCCACACACTGAAACACTTCCCCACAAACTGAAAACCCTTCCCCACACACTGAAACCCCTTCCCCACACACTGAAACACTTCCACACACACTGAAAGCCCTACCCCACAGACTGAAACCCCTTCCCCACACACTGAAACCCCTTCCCCACACACAGAAACACATCCCCACACACTGAAACACCTTCCCCACACACTGAAACACATCCCCACACACTGACACCCCTTCCCCACACACTGAAACACATCCCGACACACTGAAACACCTTCCCCACACACTGAAACCACTTTCCCACACACTGGAACCCCGTCCCCAGACACTGTAACCCTTCCCCACACACCGAAACACCTTCCCCACACACTGAAGCCCTTCCCCACAAACTGAAACCCCTTCCGCACAGAGTGAAACACATCCCCACACACCGTAACACATCCCCACACACTGAAACACCATCACCACACACTGAAACCCCTTCCCCAGACACACTGAAATCGCTTCCCCACACACTGAAACACAATCACCACACACTGAAACACCTTCCCCACACGCTGAAACCCCTTCCCCACACACTGAAACCCTTCCCCACACACTGAAACCCCTTCCCCACACACTGAAACACCTTCCTCACACACACTGAAACCCCTTCCCCACACACTGAGACACCTTCCCCACGCACTGAAACACCTTTTGCACACACTGAAACCCATCCCCACACACTGAAACCCATCCCCACAAACAGAAACACCTTCCCCACACACTGAAACCATTCCCCACACACTGAAACACATCCCCAAACACTGAAAGTCATCCCCACACAGTGAAACACCTTCCCAACACACTGAAACCCATTCCCCACACACTGAAACACATTCCCCACACATTGAATTACCTTCCCCACACACTGAAACACCTTCCCCACACACTGAAACCCCTTCCACACAGACTGAAACACCTTCCCCACACACTGAAACAACTTCCCCACAAACTGAAACCAATTCCCAACACACTGAAACCCATACCCCACACACTGAAACACCTTCCCCACACTTTTAATTACCTTCCCCACAGACTGAAACATCTTCCCCACACACTGAAACACCTTCCCCACACACTGAAACACCTTCCGCACACACTAAAACAACTTCTCCACACACTGAAACCCCTTCCGCACACACTGAAGCCCCGTGCCCACACACTGTAACCGTTCCCCACACACTGAAACACTTCCCCACAAACTGAAACCCCTTCCCCACACACTGTAACCCCTTCCCCACACACTGAAACCCCTTCCCCACACACTGAAACCCTTCCCCCCACACTGAAACCCCTTCCCCACACACTGAAACACCTTCCACACACACACTGAAACCCCTTCCCCACACACTGAAACTCCTTCCCCACACACAGAAACACCTTCCCCACATACTGAAACCATTCCCCACACACTGAAACACCTTCCCTACACACTGAAACCCGTTTCCCACACACTGAAAACCCGTCCCCACACACTGAAACCCTTCCCCACACACTGAAACACATTCCTCACACACTGAAACCGGTTCGCCACACACTGAAACCCTTCCCCACACACTGAAACACCTTCCCCACATACTGAAACCCCTACCCCACACAGTGAAACACCTTCCCCACAAACTGAAACCCCTTCCGCACACAGTTAAACAATTCCCCACACACTGAAACCCCTTCCTCACACACTGAAACCCCTTCCCGACACATTGAATCCCCTTCCGCACACAATGAAACACCTTCCGCACACAATGAAACACCTTCCCCACACACTGAATCCCCTTCCCCACACACTGAAACACATTCCCCCCCCCACTGAAACCCTTCCCCACACACTGAAACCCCTTCCCCACACACTGAAACCCTTCCCCACACACTGAAACCCCTTCCCCACACACTGAAACACCTTCGCCACGCACTGAAACACCTTCTGCACATACTGAAACCCATCCCCACTCACTGAAACCCATCCCCACACACAGAAACACCTTCGCCACACACTGAAACCCTTCCCCACACACTGAAACACATCCCCACACACTGAAACACCTTCCCAACACACTGAAACCCATACCCCACACACTGAAAAACCTTCCCCACACATTTAATTACCTTCCCCACAGACTGAAACATCTTCCCCACACACTGAAACACCTTCCCCACACACAGAAATACCTTCCGCACACACTAAAACAACTTCCCCACACACTGAAACCCCTTCCGCACACACTGAAGCCCCGTGCACACACACTGTAACCCTTCCCCACACACTGAAACACTTCCCCACAAACTGACACCCCTTCCCCACACACTGTAACCCCTTCCCCACACACTGAAACCCTTCCCCACACACTGAAACCCCTTCCCCACAGACTGATACCCTTCCCCACACACTGAAAGCCCTTCCCCACACACTGAAACACCTTCCACACACACACTGAAACCCCTTCCCCACACACTGAAACACCTTCCCCACACACAGAAACACCTTCCCCACACACTGAAACCATTCCCCACACACTGAAACACATCCCCACACACTGAAAGTCATCCCCACACACTGAAACACCTTCCCAGCACACTGAAACCCATTCTCCACACACTGAAACACCTTCCCCACACATTGAATTACCTCCCCCACACACTGAAACACATTCCCCACACACTGAAAACACTTCCACACACACTTAAACAACTTCCCCACAAACTGAAACCCCTTCCCCACACATTGAAACCCCGTCCCACACTCTGTAACCCTTCCCCACACACTGAAACACCTTCCCCACAAACTGAAACCCCTTCCCCACACACTGAAACCCCTTCCCCACACACTGAATCCCTTCTGCACACACAGAAACCCCTTCCCCACAGACTGAAACCCCTTCCCCACACACTGAAACACCATTGCCACACACTGAAACCCCTTCCGCACACAGTTAAACAATTCCCCACACAGTGAAACCCCTTCCCGACACACTGAATCCCATTCCGCACACAATGAAACACCTTCCCCACACAATGAAACACCTTCCCCACACACTGAATCCCCTTCCCCACACACTGAAACGCCTTCTGCACACAATGAAACACCATCCCCACATACTGAAACCACTTCCCCACACACTGAAACCCCTTCCGCACACAGTGAAACTCTTCCCCACACACTGAAACCCCTTCCCCACACACAGAAACACATCCCCACACACTGAAACACCTTCCCCACACACTGAAACACATCCCCACACACTGAAACCCCTTCCACACACACTGAAACACATCCCGACACACTGAAACACCTTCCCCACACACTGAAACCACTTTCCCACACACTGGAACCCCGTCCCCAAACACTGTAACCCTTCCCCACACACCGAAACACCTTCCCCACACAGTGAAACCCTTCCCCACAAACTGAAACCCATTCCCCATACACTGAAACCCCTTCCCCACACACTGAAACCGTTCCCGACACACTGAAACGCTTCCCCACACACTGAAACAAATTCCCCAAATACTGAAACCCCGACATCACACAGTGAAACACCTTCCCCACAGACTGAAACACCTTCCGCACACAGGTAAACAATTCCCCACACACTGAAACCCCTTCCCCACACACTAAAACCCCTTCCCTACACACTGAATCCCCTTCCGCACACACTGAATCCCCTTCCCCACACATTGAAACCCCTTCCGCACACAATGAAAAACCATCCCCACACACTGAAACCCCTTCCCCACACACTGAAACATCTTCCCCACACACTGAAACCCCATCCGCACACACTGAAACACCTTGCCAACACAGTGAAACCCCTTCCCCACACACTGACACCCCTTCCTCACACACTGAAACCCCTTCTGCACACACTGAAACACCTTCCACACACACTGAAACCACTTGCCCACACACTGAAACCCCTTCCGCACAGAGTGAAACACATCCCCACACACTGTAACACATCCCCACACACTGAAACAACATCACCACACACTGAAACCCCTTCCCCAGCCACACTGAAATCGGTTCCCCACACACTGAAACAGCATCCCCAAACACTGAAACACCTTCCCCACAAACTGAAACACCTTCCCCACACACTGAAACACAATCACCACACACTGAAACCCTTCCCCACACACTGAAACCCCTTCCCCACACACTGAAACACCTTCCTCACACACACTGAACCCCCTTCCCCACACACTGAAACACCTTCCCCACACACTGAAAAACCTTCTGCACACACTGAAACCCATCCCCACACACTGAAACCCATCCCCACACACAGAAACACCTTCCCCACACACTGAAACCATTCCCCACACACTGAAACACATCCCCAAACACTGAAAGTCATCCCCACACAGTGAAACACCTTCCCAACACACTGAAACCCATTCCCCACACACTGAAACACATTCCCCAAACATTGAATTACCTTCCCCACACACTGAAATACCTTCCCCACACACTGAAAACCCTTCCACACAGACTGAAACACCTTCCCCACACACTGAAACAACTTCCCCAAAAACTGAAACCCCTTCCCCACACACTGAAACCCCGTCCCCACACACTTTAACCCTTCCCCACACACTGAAACACTTCCCCACAAACTGAAACCCCTTCTCCACACACTGAAACCCAATCCCCACACACTGAAACCCTTCACCACAAACTGAATCCCCATCCCCACACACTGAAACCCCTTCCCCACACACTGAAACCCTTCCCCACACACTGAAACCCTTCCCACACACTGAAACCTCTTCTCCACATACTGAAACCCCTTCCCCACACACTGAAACAACTTGCCCACACACTGAAACCCCTTCTGCACACAGTAAAATAATTGTGCACACACTGAAGCCCCTTCCCCACACACTGAAACCCCTTCCCTACACTCTGAATCCCCTTCCGCACACAATGAAGCACATTCCCCACACAATGAAACCCCTTCCTCACACACTGAAACCCCTTCCGCACACACCGAAACACCTTCCCAACACACTGAAACCCCTTCCCCACACACTGAAACCCCTTCCTCACACACTGAAACCCATTCCGCACACACTGAAACACCTGCCCCACACACTGAAACCACTTCCCAACAAACTGAAACCCGTTCCGCACATAGTGAAACCCTTCCCCACACACTGAAACCCCTTCCCCATACATTGAAACACATCCCCACACACTGAAACCCCTTCCCCGCACACTGAAACACATCCCCACACACTGAAACACATTCCCCACACACTGAAACCCCTTCTGCACAAACTGAAACCCCTTCCCCACACACTGAAACACATTCCCCACACACTGAAACCCTTCCCCACACACTGAAACCCCTTCCCCAAACACTGAAACCCTTCGCCACACAATGAAACCCCTTCCCCACACATTGAGATACCTTCCTCACACACACTGAAACACATCCCCAAACACTGAAACACCTTCCCCACACACTGAAACCCGTTTCCCACACACTGAAAACCCATCCCCACACACTGTAACCCTTCCCCACACACTGAAACACCTTCCCCACACACTGAAACCCTTCCCCACACACTGAAACACATTCCCCACACACTGAAACCGGTTCGCCACACACTGAAACCCTTCCCCACACACTGAAACACCTTCCCCACATCCTGAAACCCCTACCCCAAACAGTGAAACACCTTCCCCACACACTGAAACCCCTTCCCCAAACACTGAAACCCCTTCCGGACACACTGAATCCCCTTCCGCACACAATGAAACACCATCCCCACACAATGAAACACCTTCCCCACACACTGAATCCCCTTCCCCACACACTGAAACCCCTTCTGCATACAATGAAACACCTTCCCCACACACTGAAACCCCTTCCCCACACACTGAAACACCTTCCACACACACGGAAACCCCGTCCGCACACACAGAAACACCTTCCCAACACACAGAAACCCCTTCCGCACACACTGAAACCCCTTCCTCACGCACTGAAACCCCTTCTGCACACACTGAAACTGCTTCCACACACACTGAAACCCAATCCCCACACACTGAAACCCTTCACCACACACTGAAACCCCATCCCCACACACTGAAACCCCTTCCCCACACACTGAAACCCTTCCCCACATACTGAAACCTCTTCCCCACATACTGAAACCCCTTCCCCACACACTGAAACACCTTCCCCACACACTGAAACCACTTCTGCACACAGTGAAATAATTGCGCACACACTGAAGCCCCTTCCCCACACACTGAAACCCCTTCCCTACACACTGAATCCCCTTCCGCACACAATGAAACACATTCCCCACACAATGAAACCCCTTCCTCACACACTGAAACCAATTCCGCACACACTGAAACACCTTCCCAACACACTGAAACCCCTTCCCCACGCACTGAAACCCCTTCCTCACACACTGAAACCCCTTCCGCACACACTGAAACACCTGCCCCACACACTGAAACCACTTCCCAACAAACTGAAACCCGTTCCGCACACAGTGAAACCCTTCCCCACACACTGAAACCCCTTCCCCATACATTGAAACACATCCCCACACACTGAAACCCCTTCCCCGCACACTGAAACACATCCCCACACACTGAAACACCTTCCCCACACACTGAAACCCCTTCTGCACAAACTGAAACCCCTTCCCCACACACTGAAACACATCCGCCACACACTGAAACCCTTCCCCACACACTGAAACCCCTTCCCCACACACTGAAACCCTTCGCCACGCAATGAAACCCCTTCCCCACACACTGAAACACCTTCCTCACACACACTGAAACACATCCCCAAACACTGAAACACCTTCCCCACACACTGAAACCCGTTTCCCACACACTGAAAACCCGTCCCCACACACTGTAAACCTTCCCCACCCACTGAAACACCTTCCCCACACACTGAAACCCTTCCCCACGCACTGAAACACATTCCCCACACACTGAAACCGGTTCGCCACACACTGAAACCCTTCCCCACACACTGAAACACATTCCCCACATACTGAAACCCCTACCCCACACAGTGAAACACCTTCCCCACACACTGGAACCCCTTCTGCACACAGTTAAACAATTCCCCACACACTGAAACCCCTTCCCCACACACTGAAACCCCTTCCCGACACACTGAATCCCCTTCCGCACACAATGAAACACCTTCCCCACACAATGAAACACCTTCCCCACACACTGAATCCCCTTCCCCACACACTGAAACCCCTTCCGCACACAATGAAACACCTTCCCCACACACTTAAACCCCTTCCCCACACACTGAAACACCTTCCCCACACACTGAAACCCCGTCCGCACACACAGAAACACCTTCCCAACACACTGAAACCCCTTCTCCACACACTGAAATCCCTTCCTCACACACTGAAACCCCTTCTGCACACACTGAAACTCCTTCCACACACACTGAAACCACATCCCCACACACTGAAACCCTTCCGCACACAGTGAAACACATCCCCAAACACTGAAACACATCCCCACACACTGAAACACCTTCCACATACACTGAAACCCCTTCCCCAGACACACTGAAACACCTTCCCCACACACTGAAACAGCATCCCCAAACATTGAAACCCCTTCCCCACACACAGAAACACCTTCCCCACACACTGAAACACCTTCCCCACACACTGAAACACATTCCACCCCCACTGAAACCCTTCCCCACACACTGAAACCCCTTCCCCACACACTGAAATCCCTTCCGCACACAGTGAAACCCTTCCCCACACACTTCAACCACTCTCGCCCATACTGAAACCCATCCCCACACACAGAAACTCCTTCCCCACACACTGAAACCCTTCCCCACACACTGAAACACATCCCCACACACTGAAACACCTTCCCAACACACTGAAACCCATTTCCCACACACTGAAACACCTTCCCCACACATTTAATTACCTTCCCCACAGACTGAAACATCTTCCCCACACACTGCAACACCTTCCCCACACCCTGAAACACCTTCCGCACACACTGAAACAACTTCCCCACACACTGAAACCCCTTCCGCACACACTGAAGCCCCGTGCCCACACACTGTAACCCTTCCCCACACACTGAATCCCTTCCCCACAAACTGAAACCCCTTCCCCACACACTGAAACCCCTTCCCCACACACTGAAACCCTTCCCCACACACTGAAACTCCTTCCCCACACACTGAAACCCCTTCCCCACACTCTGCAACCCCTTCCCCATAGAATGAAACCCCTTCCGCACACACTGAAACACCTTCCCCACACACTGAAACACCTTCCCCACACTCTGAAATCCCTTCCGCACACAGTGAAACCCTTCCCCACACACTTCAACCACTCTCGCCCATACTGAAACCCCTTTCCCACACACTGAAAAACATCCCCACACAGAAACCCTTCCCCACACACTGAATCCCCTTCCCCATACACTGAAACACCTTCCCCCCACATTGAAAGCCCTTCCCCACACACTGAAACCTTTCCCCACACTCTGTAACCCCTTCCCCACTCACTGAAACCCCTTCCGCACACACTGAAACCCATCCCCACATTCTGAAACCCCTTCCCCACAGACTGAAGCACCTTCCCCACACACTGAAACCCCTTCCCCACACACTGAAACCCCTTCCCCAAACCCTGAATCCCCTTCCAACACACAGAAACACATCCCCACACACTGAAAACCATCCCCACGCACTGAAACCCCATCCCCACACACTGAAACTCCTTCCCCACACACTGAAACACATCCACAGACACTGAAACAACTTCCCCACACACTGAAACAACTTCCGCACACTCTGAAACCCATCCCCACACACTGAAACCCAATCCACACACACAAAAACCCATCCCCACACACTGAAACACCTTCCCCACACACTGAAACCCTTCCCCACACACTGAAACACATCCCCACACACTGAAGCACATCCCCACGCACTGAAACACCTTCCCCACACACTGAAACCCAATCCCCACACACTGAAACACCTTCCCCACAAACTGAAATCCCTTCCTCACACATTGAAACCATTCCCCACACTGTGAAACCCCTACCCAACCCAATGAAAAACCTTCCCCACACACTGAAGCCCCTTCCCCACACACTGAAACCCCTTCCTCACACACTGAAACCTCTTCCGCACACAGTGAAACCCTTCCCCGCACGCTGAAAACCCTTCCCCACTCACTGAAACCCGTTCCCCACACACTGTCACACATCCCCAACACTGAAACGCCTTCCCAACACACTGAAACACATCCCCACACACTGAAACACCTTCCCCACACACTGAAACCCCTTCTGCACACCGTGAAACCCCTCCCCACACACTGAAACCCCTACCCCAGACACTCAAACACACTCCCCACACACTGAAATCCTTCCCCACACACTGAAACCCCTTCCCCACACACTGAAAACCTTCGCCACACACTGAAACCCCTTCCCCACACACTGAAACACCTTCCCCACACACTGAAACACCTTCCTCACACACACTGTAACCCCTTCCCCACACACTGAAACACCTTCCCCACGCATTGAAACACGTTCCCCACATACTGAAACACCTTCTGCACACACTGAAACCCATCCCCACACACTGAAGCCCATCCCCACACACTGAAACTCCTTCCCTACACACTGAAACCCGTCCCCACACACTGAAACACATCCCCACACACTGAAACAACTTCCCCACACACTGAAACCCCTTCCCCACACACTGAAGCCCCGTTCCCACACACTGTAACCCTTCCCCACACACCGAAACACTTCCCCACAAACTGAAACCCCTTCCCCACACATTGAAACCCCGTCCCCACACACTGTAACCCTTCCCCACACACTGAAACACTTCCCCACAAACTGAAACCCCTTCCCCACACACTGTAACCCCATCCCCACACACTGTAACCCCTTCCCCACACACTGAAACACCTTCCCCACACACTGAAACCCGTTTCCCACACACTGAAAACCCGTCCCCACACACTGTAACCCTTCCCCACACACTGAAACACCTTCCCCACACACTGAAACCCTACCCCACACACTGAAACACATTCCCCACACACTGAAACCGGTTCGCCACACACTGAAACCCTTCCCCACACACTGAAACACCTTCCCCACATACTGAAACCCCTTCCGCACACAGTTAAACAATTCCCCACATACTGAAACCCCTTCCCCACTCACTGAAAGCCCTTCCCGACACACTGAATCCCCTTCCGCACACAATGAAGCACCTTCCCCACACAATGAAACACCTTCCCCACACACTGAATCCCCTTCCCCACACACTGAAACCCCTTCCGCACACAATGAAACACCTTCCCCACACACTGAAACCCCTTCCCCACACACTGAAACACCTTCCCCACACACTGAAACCCCGTCCGCACACACTGAAACACCTTTCCAACACACTGAAACCCCTTCCCCACACACTGAAACCCCTTCCTCACACACTGAAACCCATTCCACACACACTGAAACCACTCCCCCAAACACTGAAAACCTTCCGCACACAGTGAAACACATCCCCACACACTGAAACACATCCCCACACACTGAAACACCTTCCACATTCACTGAAACCCCTTCCCCAGAGACACTGAAACACCTTCCCCACACACTGAAACAGCATCCCCAAACATTGAAACCCCTTCCCCACACACAGAAACACCTTCCCCACACACTGAAACACATTCCCCCCCGCCACTGAAACTCTTCCCCACACACTGAAACCCCTTCCCCACCCACTGAAACCCTAACCCACACACTGAAACCCCTTCCCCACACACTGAAACACCTTCCCCACGCACTGAAACACCTTCCTCACACACACTGAAACCCCTTCCCCACACACTGAAACACCTTCCCCACTCACTGAAACACCTTCCCCACACACTGAAACATCTTCTGCACATACTGAAACCCATCCCCACTCACTGAAACCAATCCCCACACACAGAAACACCTTCCCCACACACTGAAACCCTTCCCCACACACTGAAACACATCCCCACACACTGAAACACCTTCCCAACACACTGAAACCCATTCCCCAAACACTGAAACACCTTCCCCACACATTTAATTACCTTCCCCACAGACTGAAACATCTTCCCCACACACTGAAACACCTTCCCCACACACTGAAACACCTTCCGCACACACTGAAACAACTTCCCCACACACTGAAACCCCGTCCGCACTCATTGAAGCCCCGTGCCCACACACTGTAACCCTTCCCCACACACTGAAACCCCTTCCTCACACACTGAAACCCCTTCTGCACACACTGAAACTCCTTCCACACACACTGAAACCACTTCCCCACACACTGAAACCCTTCCGCACACAGTGAAACACATCCCCACACACTGAAACACATCCCCACACACCGAAACACCTTCCACATTCACTGAAACCCCTTCCCCAGACACACTGAAACACCTTCCCCACACACTGAAACAGCATCCCCAAACATTGAAACCCCTTCCCCACACACAGAAACACCTTCCCCACACACTGAAACACCGACCCCACACACTGAAACATATTCCCCTCCGCCACTGAAACCCTTCCCCACACACTGAAACCCCTTCCCCACACACTGAAACCCTAACACACACACTGAAACCCCTTCCCCACACACTGAAACACCTTCCCCACGCACTGAAACACCTTCCTCACACACACTGAAACCCCTTCCCCACACACTGAAACACCTTCCCCACTCACTGAAACACCTTCCCCACACACTGAAACATCTTCTGCACTTACTGAAACCCATCCCCACTCACTGAAACCAATCCCCACACACAGAAACACCTTCCCCACACACTGAAACCCTTCCCCACACACTGAAACACATCCCCAGACACTGAAACACCTTCCCAACACACTGAAACCCATTCCCCGAACACTGAAACACCTTCCCCACACATTTAATTACCTTCCCCACAGACTGAAACATCTTCCCCACACACTGAAACACCTTCCCCACACACTGAAACACCTTCCGCAGACACTGAAACAACTTCCCCACACACTGAAACCCCTTCCGCACACACTGAAGCCCCGTGCCCACACACCGTAACCCTTCCCCACACACTGAAACACTTCCCCACAAACTGAAACCCCTTCCACACACACTGAAACCCCTTCCCCACACACTGAAACCCTTCCCCACACACTGAAACCCCTTCCCCACACACTGAAACCCCTTCCCCACACTCTGCAACCCCTTCCCCATACACTGAAACCCCTTCCGCACACACTGAAACACCTACCCCACACACTGAAACACCTTCCCCACACACTGAAAACCCTTCCGCACACAGTGAAACCCTTCCCCACACACTTCAACCCCTCTCGCCCATACTGAAACCCCTTCCACACACACTGAAAAACATCCCCACACAGAAACCCTTCCTCACACACTGAATCCCCTTCCCCATACACTGAAACACCTTCCCCCCACATTGAAAACCCTTCCCCCCACACTGAAACCTTTCCCCACACTCTGTAACCCCTTCCCCACACACTGAAACCCCTTCTGCACACACTGAAACCCATCCCCACATTCTGAAACCCCTTCCCCACACACTGAAACCCCTTCCCCACACACTGAAACCACTTCCCCAAACCCTGAATCCCCTTCCCACACACAGAAACACATCCCCACACACTGAAAACCATCCCCACACACTGAAACCCCTTCCCCACACACTGAAACCCCTTCCCCACACACTGCAACATATCCCCAGACACTGAAACACCTTCCCCACACACTGAAACACCTTCCGCACACTCTGAAACCCTCCCCACACACTGAAACACCATCCACACACACAAAAACCCATCCCCACACACTGAAACACCTTCCCCACACACTGAAACCCTTCCCCACACACTGAAACACATCCCCACACACTGATGCAGATCCCCACGCACTGAAACACCTTCCCCACACACTGAAACCCAATCCCCACACATTGAAACACCTTCCCCACAAACTGAAATCCCTTCCTCACACATTGAAACCATTCCCCACACTGTGGACCCCCTACCCAACCCAATGAAAAACCTTCCCCACACACTGAAGCCCCTTCCCCACACACTGAAACCCCTTCCTCACACACTGAAACCTCTTCCGCACACAGTGAAACCCTTCCCCGCACGCTGAAAACCCTTCCCCACTCACTGAAACACATCCCCACACACTGAAACCCCTTTCCCACACACTGCAACACATCCCCACACACTGAAACGCCTTCCCAACACACTGAAACACGTCCCCACACACTGAAACACCTTCCCCACACACTGAAACCCATTCTGCACACCGTGAAACCCTTCACCACACACTGAAACCCCGACCCCACACACTGAAACACACTCCCCACTCACTGAAATCCTTCCCCACACACTGAAACCCCTTCCCCACACACTGAAAACCTTCGACACACACTGAAACCCCTTCCCCACACACGGAAGCACCTTCCCCACACACTGAAACACCTTCCTCACACACACTGTAACCCCTTCCCCACACACTGAAACACCTTCCCCACACATTGAAACACCTTCCCCACATACTGAAACACCTTCTGCATACACTGAAACACATCCCCACACACTGAAACACCTTCCCAACACACTGAAACCCATTCCCCAAACACTGAAACACCTTCCCCACACATTTAATTACCTTCCCCACAGACTGAAACATCTTCCCCACACACTGAAACACCTTCCCCACACACTGAAACACCTTCCGCACACACTGAAACAACTTCCCCACACACTGAAACCCCGTCCGCACTCACTGAAGCCCCGTGCCCACACACTGTAACCCTTCCCCACACACTGAAACCCCTTCCTCACACACTGAAACCCCTTCTGCACACACTGAAACTCCTTCCACACACACTGAAACCACTTCCCCACACACTGAAACCCTTCCGCACACAGTGAAACACATCCCCACACACTGAAACACATCCCCACACACCGAAACACCTTCCACATTCACTGAAACCCCTTCCCCAGACACACTGAAACACCTTTCCCACACACTGAAACATATTCCCCTCCGCCACTGAAACCCTTCCCCACACACTGAAACCCCTTCCCCACACACTGAAACCCTAACACACACACTGAAACCCCTTCCCCACACACTGAAACACCTTCCCCACGCACTGAAACACCTTCCTCACACACACTGAAACCCCTTCCCCACACACTGAAACACCTTCCCCACTCACTGAAACACCTTCCCCACACACTGAAACATCTTCTGCACTTACTGAAACCCATCCCCACTCACTGAAACCAATCCCCACACACAGAAACACCTTCCCCACACACTGAAACCCTTCCCCACACACTGAAACACATCCCCACACACTGAAACACCTTCCCAACACACTGAAACCCATTCCCCGAACACTGAAACACCTTCCCCACACATTTAATTACCTTCCCCACAGACTGAAACATCTTCCCCACACACTGAAACACCTTCCCCACACACTGAAACACCTTCCGCAGACACTGAAACAACTTCCCCACACACTGAAACCCCTTCTGCACACACTGAAGCCCCGTGCCCACACACCGTAACCCTTCCCCACACACTGAAACACTTCCCCACAAACTGAAACCCCTTCCACACACACTGAAACCCCTTCCCCACACACTGAAACCCTTCCCCACACACTGAAACCCCTTCCCCACACACTGAAACCCCTTCCCCACACTCTGCAACCCCTTCCCCATACACTGAAACCCCTTCCGCACACACTGAAACACCTACCCCACACACTGAAACACCTTCCCCACACACTGAAAACCCTTCCGCACACAGTGAAACCCTTCCCCACACACTTCAACCCCTCTCGCCCATACTGAAACCCCTTCCACACACACTGAAAAACATCCCCACACAGAAACCCTTCCTCACACACTGAATCCCCTTCCCCATACACTGAAACACCTTCCCCCCACATTGAAAACCCTTCCCCCCACACTGAAACCTTTCCCCACACTCTGTAACCCCTTCCCCACACACTGAAACCCCTTCTGCACACACTGAAACCCATCCCCACATTCTGAAACCCCTTCCCCACACACTGAAACCCCTTCCCCACACACTGAAACCACTTCCCCAAACCCTGAATTCCCTTCCCACACACAGAAACACATCCCCACACACTGAAAACCATCCCCACACACTGAAACCCCTTCCCCACACACTGAAACCCCTTCCCCACACACTGCAACATATCCCCAGACACTGAAACACCTTCCCCACACACTGAAACACCTTCCGCACACTCTGAAACCCTCCCCACACACTGAAACACCATCCACACACACAAAAACCCATCCCCACACACTGAAACACCTTCCCCACACACTGAAACCCTTCCCCACACACTGAAACACATCCCCACACACTGATGCAGATCCCCACGCACTGAAACACCTTCCCCACACACTGAAACCCAATCCCCACACATTGAAACACCTTCCCCACAAACTGAAATCCCTTCCTCACACATTGAAACCATTCCCCACACTGTGGACCCCCTACCCAACCCAATGAAAAACCTTCCCCACACACTGAAGCCCCTTCCCCACACACTGAAACCCCTTCCTCACACACTGAAACCTCTTCCGCACACAGTGAAACCCTTCCCCGCACGCTGAAAACCCTTCCCCACTCACTGAAACACATCCCCACACACTGAAACCCCTTTCCCACAAACTGCAACACATCCCCACACACTGAAACGCCTTCCCAACACACTGAAACACGTCCCCACACACTGAAACACCTTCCCCACACACTGAAACCCATTCTGCACACCGTGAAACCCTTCACCACACACTGAAACCCCGACCCCACACACTGAAACACACTCCCCACTCACTGAAATCCTTCCCCACACACTGAAACCCCTTCCCCACACACTGAAAACCTTCGACACACACTGAAACCCCTTCCCCACACACTGAAACACCTACCCCACACATTGAAACACCTTCCCCACATACTGAAACACCTTCTGCATACACTGAAACACATCCCCACACACTGAAACACCTTCCCAACACACTGAAACCCATTCCCCAAACACTGAAACACCTTCCCCACACATTTAATTACCTTCCCCACAGACTGAAACATCTTCCCCACACACTGAAACACCTTCCCCACACACTGAAACACTTTCCGCACACACTGAAACAACTTCCCCACACACTGAAACCCCGTCCGCACTCACTGAATCCCCGTGCCCACACACTGTAACCCTTCCCCACACACTGAAACCCCTTCCTCACACACTGAAACCCCTTCTGCACACACTGAAACTCCTTCCACACACACTGAAACCACTTCCCCACACACTGAAACCCTTCCGCACACAGTGAAACACATCCCCACACACTGAAACACATCCCCACACACCGAAACACCTTCCACATTCACTGAAACCCCTTCCCCAGACACACTGAAACACCTTCCCCACACACTGAAACAGCATCCCCAAACATTGAAACCCCTTCCCCACACACAGAAACACCTTCCCCACACACTGAAACACCTTTCCCACACACTGAAACATATTCCCCTCCGCCACTGAAACCCTTCCCCACACACTGAAACCCCTTCCCCACACACTGAAACCCTAACACACACACTGAAACCCCTTCCCCACACACTGAAACACCTTCCCCACGCACTGAAACACCTTCCTCACACACACTGAAACCCCTTCCCCACACACTGAAACACCTTCCCCACTCACTGAAACACCTTCCCCACACACTGAAACATCTTCTGCACTTACTGAAACCCATCCCCACTCACTGAAACCAATCCCCACACACAGAAACACCTTCCCCACACTCTGAAACCCTTCCCCACACACTGAAACACATCCCCACACACTGAAACACCTTCCCAACACACTGAAACCCATTCCCCGAACACTGAAACAACTTCCCCACACATTTAATTACCTTCCCCACAGACTGAAACATCTTCCCCACACACTGAAACACCTTCCCCACACACTGAAACACCTTCCGCAGACACTGAAACAACTTCCCCACACACTGAAACCCCTTCCGCACACACTGAAGCCCCGTGCCCACACACCGTAACCCTTCCCCACACACTGAAACACTTCCCCACAAACTGAAACCCCTTCCACACACACTGAAACCCCTTCCCCACACACTGAAACCCTTCCCCACACACTGAAACCCCTTCCCCACACACTGAAACCCCTTCCCCACACTCTGCAACCCCTTCCCCATACACTGAAACCCCTTCCGCACACACTGAAACACCTACCCCACACACTGAAACACCTTCCCCACACACTGAAAACCCTTCCGCACACAGTGAAACCCTTCCCCACACACTTCAACCCCTCTCGCCCATACTGAAACCCCTTCCACACACACTGAAAAACATCCCCACACAGAAACCCTTCCTCACACACTGAATCCCCTTCCCCATACACTGAAACACCTTCCCCCCACATTGAAAACCCTTCCCCCCACACTGAAACCTTTCCCCACACTCTGTAACCCCTTCCCCACACACTGAAACCCCTTCTGCACACACTGAAACCCATCCCCACATTCTGAAACCCCTTCCCCACACACTGAAACCCCTTCCCCATACACTGAAACCACTTCCCCAAACCCTGAATCCCCTTCCCACACACAGAAACACATCCCCACACACTGAAAACCATCCCCACACACTGAAACCCCTTCCCCACACACTGAAACCCCTTCCCCACACACTGCAACATATCCCCAGACACTGAAACACCTTCCCCACACACTGAAACACCTTCCCCACACACTGAAACCCTTCCCCACACACTGAAACACATCCCCACACTCTGATGCAGATCCCCACGCACTGAAACACCTTCCCCACACACTGAAACCCAATCCCCACACATTGAACACCTTCCCCACAAACTGAAATCCCTTCCTCACACATTGAAACCATTCCCCACACTGTGGACCCCCTACCCAACCCAATGAAAAACCTTCCCCACACACTGAAGCCCCTTCCCCACACACTGAAACCCCTTCCTCACACACTGAAACCTCTTCCGCACACAGTGAAACCCTTCCCCGCACGCTGAAAACCCTTCCCCACTCACTGAAACACATCCCCACACACTGAAACCCCTTTCCCACACACTGCAACACATCCCCACACACTGAAACGCCTTCCCAACACACTGAAACACGTCCCCACACACTGAAACACCTTCCCCACACACTGAAACCCATTCTGCACACCGTGAAACCCTTCACCACACACTGAAACCCCGACCCCACACACTGAAACACACTCCCCACTCACTGAAATCCTTCCCCACACACTGAAACCCCTTCCCCACACACTGAAAACCTTCGACACACACTGAAACCCCTTCCCCACACACGGAAGCACCTTCCCCACACACTGAAACACCTTCCTCACACACACTGTAACCCCTTCCCCACACACTGAAACACCTTCCCCACACATTGAAACACCTTCCCCACATACTGAAACACCTTCTGCATACACTGAAACCCATCCCCACACACTGAAACCCATCCCCACACACTGAAACTCCTTCCCCACACACTGAAACCCGTCCCCACACACTGAAACACATCCCCACACACTGAAACAACTTCCCCACACACTGAAACCCCTTCCCCACACACTGAAGCCCCGTCCCCACACACTGTAACCCTTCCCCACACACCGAAACACTTCCCCACAAACTGAAACCCCTTCCCCACACACTGAAACCCCTTCCCCACACACTTACAAACCTTCCCCACATACTGAAACCCCTTCCCCACACACTGAAACACCTTCCCCACAAACTGAAATCACTTCCGCACACAGTTAAACAATTCCACACACACTGAAACCCCATCCCCACACACTGATACCCCTTCCCTATACACTGAATCCCCTTCCGCACACAATGAAGCACCTTTCCCACACACTGAAATACCTTCCCCACACACTGAAACCCCATCCCCACAAACTGAAACCACTTACCCACACACTGAAACCCCTTCCCCACACAATGAAACACATACCCACACAGTGAAACATCTTCCCCACACACTGAAACCCCTTCCGAACACACTGAAACCCTTCCCGACACACTAAAACCCCTTCCCCACAGACTGAAACCCCTACCCCACACACTGAAACCCTTCCTCACACATTGAAACCCTTACGCACACACTGAAACCCCATCCCCACATACTGAAACACCTTCTCCACACACTGAAACACCTTCCCCACACACTGAAACCCCTTCCGCACACAGTTAAACAATTCCCCACACACTGAAACCCCTTCCCCACACACTGTAACCCCTTCCCCACACACTGAATCCCCTTCCGCACACAATGAAACACCTTCCCCACACAATGAAACACCTTCCCCACACACTGAATCCCCTTCCCCACACACTGAAACCCCTTCCGCACACAATGAAACACCTTCCCTACAAACTGAAAACCCTTCCCCACACACTGAAACACCTTCCGCACACACTGAAATCCCTTCCGCAGGCAGTGAAACCCTTCCCCACACACTGAAACCCATTCCCCACACACTTAAACACATCCCCACACACTGAAACCCTTCCTGACACACTGCAACCCCTTCTGCACACTCTGAAATATCTTGCCCACACACTGAAATACCTTCCCCAGGCACTGAAACACCTTCCCCACACACTGAAACCACTTCCCCTCACACTGAAACACCTTCCCGACACACTGAAACAACTTCTCCACACACTGAAACCCCTTCCCCACACACTGAAACACTGCCCCACACACTGAAACACCTTCCCCACACACTGAAACACCTTCCCCACACACTGAAACCCCTTCCGGACACAGTTAAATAATTCCCCACACACTGAAACCCCATCCCCACACAGAAACCCCTTCCCCACACACTAAAACCCCTTCCCCAAACAATGAAACACCTCCCCACACACTGAAACACCTTCCCCACACACTGAAACCCATCCCCATACACTGAAACACCATCCCCACACACAAAAACCCATCCCCACACACTGAAAAACCTACCCCACACACTGAAACCCTTCCCCACACACTGAAACACATCCCCACACACTGAAGCGCATCCGCACGCACTGAAACACCTTCCCCACACACAGAAACCCCTTCCCCACACACTGAAACACCTTCCCCACAAACAGAAACCCCTTCCCCACACACTAAAACCCCTTCCCCAAACAATGAAACACCTCCCCACACACTGAAACACCTTCCCCACACACTGAAACCCATCCCCATACACTGAAACACCATCCCCACACACAAAAACCCATCCCCACACACTGAAAAACCTACCCCACACACTGAAACCCTTCCCCACACACTGAAACTCATCCCCACACACTGAAGCGCATCCGCACGCACTGAAACACCTTCCCCACACACAGAAACCCCTTCCCCACACACTGAAACACCTTCCCCACAAACTGAAATCCCTTCCTCACACATTGAAACCATTCCCCACACTGTGAAACCCCTCCCAACCCTCTGAAAAACCTTCCCCACACACTGAAACCCCTTCCTCACACACTGAAACCCCTTCCTCACAAACTGAAACCCCTTCCATACACACTGAAACACCTTCCCCACACACTGAAACCACTTCCCCGCACACTGAAACCCCTTCCGCAAACAGTGATACCCTTGCCCACACACTGAAACCTCTTCCCCTCACACTGGAACCCTTCCCCACACACTGAAACCCCTTCCGCACACTCTGAAACACCTTCCCCACACACTGAAATACCTTCCCCACGCACTGAAACACCTTCCCCACACACTGAAACAACTTCCCCACATACTGAAACCCCTTCCCCACACACTGAAACCGCGTCCCCACACACTGAAAGCTCTTCCCCTCACACTGAAACGCCTGCCCTACACACTGAAACAACTTCTCCACACACTGAAACCCCTTCCCCACACACTGAAACACTTCCCCACACACTGAAACCCCTTCTCCACATAAAATAAACTCCTTCCCCACACACTGAAACACCTTCTTCACACACTGAAACCCCTTCCGGACACAGTTAATCAATTTCCCACACACTGAAACCCCATCCCTACACAGTGAAACCCCTTCCCCACACACTAAAACCCCTTCCCCAAACAATGAAACACATCCCCACACACAAAAACCCATCCCCACACACTGAAACACATCCCCACACACTGATGCACATCCGCACGCACTGAAACACCTTCCCAACACACTGAAACCCCTTCCTCACACACTGAAACACCTTCCCCACAAACTGAAATCCCTTCCTCACACATTGAAACCATTCCCCACACTGTGAATCCCCTCCCAGCCCACTGAAAAACCTTCCCCACACACTGAAACCCCTTCCCCACACACTGAAACCCCGCCCCCACCCACTGTACCCCTTCCCCACACACTGAAACACTTCCCCACAAACTGAAATCCCTTCCCCATACACTGAAACCCCTTCCCCACACACTGAAACCCTTCCC
The DNA here is from genome assembly GCF_036365525.1 of Heterodontus francisci. Taxonomy (NCBI): domain Eukaryota; kingdom Metazoa; phylum Chordata; class Chondrichthyes; order Heterodontiformes; family Heterodontidae; genus Heterodontus; species Heterodontus francisci. Next base: position 21,214,429 of record NC_090392.1, on the reverse strand, counting down.
CACACACTGGAACCCCTTCCCCACACACTGAAACCCCTTCCCCACATCCTGAAACCCCTTCCCCACACACTGAAACCCCTTCCCCACACACTGAAACCACTTCCACACACAGTTAAACAATTCCCCACACACTGAAACCCCATCCCCACACACTGAAACCCCTTCCCTATGCACTGAATCCCCTTCCGCACACAATGAAACACCTTCCCCACACAATGAAACCCCTTCCCCACACACTGAAAAACCTTCCCCACACACTGAAAGCCCTTCCGCACACACTGAAACCCCATCCCCACTCAGTAAACCCCTTTCCCACACACTGAAAACCCTTCCCCACACAAAGAAACACATCCCCACACACTGAAACACCTTCCCCACTCACTGAAACACCTTCCGAAAACACTGAAACCCATCCCCACACACTGGAACCCTTCCCCACACACTGAAACCCCTTCCGCACACTCTGAAACACCTTCCCCACACACTGAAATACCTTCCCCACGCACTGAAACACCTTCCCCACACACTGAAACAACTTCCCCACAGACTGAAACACCTTCCCCACACACTGGAACCCCGTCCCCACACACTGAAACCTCTTCCCCTCACACTGAAAAACCTTCCCTACACACTGAAACAACTTCTCCACACACTGAAACCCATACCCCACACACTGAAACACTTCCCCACATACTGAAACACCTTCCCCACACACTGAAACCCTTCCCCACACACTGAAACCCCTTCTCCACATACTTAAACTCCTTCCCCACACACTGAAACACCTTCCCCACACACTGAAACCCCTTCCGGACACAGTTAAACAATTCCCCACACACTGAAACCCCATCCCCACACACTGAAACCCCTTCCCCACACGCTAAAACCCCTTCCCCAAACAATGAAACAAATCCCCACACACTGAAACACCTTCCCCACACACTGAAACCCATCCCCACACACTGAAACACCATCCCCACACACAAAAACCCATCCCCACAAACTGAAACACCTACCCCACAAACTGAAACCCTTCCCCACACACTGAAACACATCCCCACACACTGAAGCACATCCGCACGCACTGAAACACCTTCCCAACACACTGAAACCCCTTCCCCACACACTGAAACACCTTCCCCACAAACTGAAATCCCTTCCTCACACATTGAAACCCCTTCCGTACACACTGAAACACCTTCCCCACACACTGAAACCACTTCCCCACACACTGAAACCCCTTCCGCAAACAGTGATACCCTTCCCCACACACTGAAAACTCTTCCCCTCTCACTGAAACACATCCCCACACACTGTAACCCCTTCGCCACACGCTGTCACACATCCGCACACAGTGAAATACCTTCCCCACACACTGAAACAAATCCCCACACACTGAAACACCTTCCCCACACACTGAAACCCCTTCTGCACACCGTGAAACCCTTCCCCACGCACTAAAAACCCTTCCCCACGCAATGAAACCCCTTCCCCACACACTGAAACACCTTCGCCACACACTGAAACCCTTCCCCACAAACTGAAACCCCATCCCCACCCACTGAAACCCCTTCCCTATACACTGAACCCCGTTCCGCACACAATGAAACACCTTCCCCACACAATGAAACCCCTTCTCCACACACAGAAAAACCTTCCCCACACACTGAAAGCCCTTCCGCACACACTGAAACCCATCCCCACACACTGAAACCCCATCCTCACACACTGAAACCCTTTACCCACACACTGAAAACCCTTCCCCACACAATGAAACACATCCCCACACACTGAAACACCTTCCCCACTCACTGAAACCACTTCCGAACACACTGAAACCCATCCCCACACACTGAAACCCTTCCCCACACACTGAAACCCCTTCCGCACACTCTGAAACACCTTCCCCACACACTGAAATACCTTCCCCACGCACTGAAACACCTTCCGCACACACTGAAACAACTTCCCCACATACTGAAACCCCTGCCCCACACACTGAAACCCCGTCCCCACACACTGAAACCACTTCCCCTCACACTGAACCACCTTCCCTACACACTGAAACAACTTCTCCACACACTGAAACCCCTTCCCCACACACTGAAACACTTCCCCACACACTGAAACACCTTCCCCACACACTGAATCCTTCGCCACACACTGAAACCCCTTCTCCACATACTTAAACTCCTTCGCCACACACTGAAACACCTTCCCCACCCACTGAAACCCCTTCCGGAAACAGTTAAACAATTCCCCACACACTGAAACCCCATCCCCACACACTGAAACCCCTTCCCCATACACTAAAACCCCTTCCCCAAACAATGAAACACATCCCCACACACTGAAACACCTTCCCTCACACTGAAACCCATCCCCACATTCTGAAACACATCCCCACACACTGAAACACATCCCCACAGACGGAAACACCTTCCCCACACACTGAAGCCCATTCCCCACACACAGAAACACCTTCCCCACACACTGAAACACCTTCCCCACACACTGAAACAACTTCCCCACACACTGAAACCCCTTCCCCTCACACTGAAACCCCGTCCCCACACACTGAAACCCCTTCCCCACACACTGAAACACCTTCCCCAAACACTGAAACAACTTCCCCACACACTGAAACCCCTTCCCCACACAATGAAACACTTCCCCACACACCGAAACCCCTTCCCCACTAACTGAAACCCCTTCCCCAGACACTGAAATCCCTTCCCCGCACATCAAAACCCTTCCCCACAAACTGAAACCCCTTCCCCACACACTGAAACCCATTCCCCACACACTGAAACCCTTCCCCACACACTGAAACCCCTTCCCCAAATACTGAAAACCCTTCCCCACACACAGAAACACCTTCGCCACACACTGAAACACCTTCCGCACACAGTTAAACAATTCCCCACACACTGAAACCACTTCCCCACACACTGAAACCCATACCCCACACACTGAAACACTTCCCCACATACTGAAACACCTTCCCCACACACTGAAACCCTTCCCCACACACTGAAACCCCTTCTCCACATACTTAAACTCCTTCCCCACACACTGAAACACCTTCCCCACACACTGAAACCCCTTCCGGACACAGTTAAACAATTCCCCACACACTGAAACCCCATCCCCACACACTGAAACCCCTTCCCCACACGCTAAAACCCCTTCCCCAAACAATGAAACAAATCCCCACACACTGAAACACCTTCCCCACACACTGAAACCCATCCCCACACACTGAAACACCATCCCCACACACAAAAACCCATCCCCACAAACTGAAACACCTACCCCACAAACTGAAACCCTTCCCCACACACTGAAACACATCCCCACACACTGAGGCACATCCGCACGCACTGAAACACCTTCCCAACACACTGAAACCCCTTCCCCACACACTGAAACACCTTCCCCACAAACTGAAATCCCTTCCTCACACATTGAAACCCCTTCCGTACACACTGAAACACCTTCCCCACACACTGAAACCACTTCCCCACACACTGAAACCCCTTCCGCAAACAGTGATACCCTTCCCCACACACTGAAAACTCTTCCCCTCTCACTGAAACACATCCCCACACACTGTAACCCCTTCGCCACACGCTGTCACACATCCGCACACAGTGAAATACCTTCCCCACACACTGAAACAAATCCCCACACACTGAAACACCTTCCCCACACACTGAAACCCCTTCTGCACACCGTGAAACCCTTCCCCACGCACTGAAAACCCTTCCCCACGCAATGAAACCCCTTCCCCACACACTGAAACACCTTCGCCACACACTGAAACCCTTCCCCACAAACTGAAACCCCATCCCCACCCACTGAAACCCCTTCCCTATACACTGAACCCCGTTCCGCACACAATGAAACACCTTCCCCACACAATGAAACCCCTTCTCCACACACAGAAAAACCTTCCCCACACACTGAAAGCCCTTCCGCACACACTGAAACCCATCCCCACACACTGAAACCCCATCCTCACACACTGAAACCCTTTACCCACACACTGAAAACCCTTCCCCACACAATGAAACACATCCCCACACACTGAAACACCTTCCCCACTCAATGAAACCACTTCCGAACACACTGAAACCCATCCCCACACACTGAAACCCTTCCCCACACACTGAAACCCCTTCCGCACACTCTGAAACACCTTCCCCACACACTGAAATACCTTCCCCACGCACTGAAACACCTTCCCCACACACTGAAACAACTTCCCCACATACTGAAACCCCTGCCCCACACACTGAAACCCATCCCCACACACTGAAACCCTTCCCCACACACTGAAACTCCTTCCGCACACTCTGAAATACCTTCCCCACGCACTGAACCACCTTCGCTACACACTGAAACAACTTCTCCACACACTGAAACCCCTTCCCCACACACTGAAACACTTCCCCACACACTGAAACACCGTCCCCACACACTGAATCCTTCGCCACACACTGAAACCCCTTCTCCACATACTTAAACTCCTTCGCCACACACTGAAACACCTTCCCCACCCACTGAAACCCCTTCCGGACACAGTTAAACAATTCCCCACACACTGAAACCCCATCCCCACACACTGAAACCCCTTCCCCATACACTAAAACCCCTTCCCCAAACAATGAAACACATCCCCACACACTGAAACACCTTCCCTCACACTGAAACCCATCCCCACATTCTGAAACACATCCCCACACACTTAAACACATCCCCACAGACGGAAACACCTTCCCCACACACTGAAGCCCATTCCCCACACACAGAAACACCTTCCCCACACACTGAAACACCTTCCCCACACACTGAAACAACTTCCCCACACACTGAAACCCCTTCCCCTCACACTGAAACCCCGTCCCCACACACTGAAACCCCTTCCCCACACACTGAAACACCTTCCCCAAACACTGAAACAACTTCCCCACACACTGAAACCCCTTCCCCACACAATGAAACACTTCCCCACACACCGAAACCCCTTCCCCACTAACTGAAACCCCTTCCCCAGACACTGAAATCCATTCCCCGCACATCAATACCCTTCCCCACAAACTGAAACCCCTTCCCCACACACTGAAACCCATTCCCCACACACTGAAACCCTTCCCCACACACTGAAACCCCTTCCCCAAATACTGAAAACCCTTCCCCACACACAGAAACACCTTCGCCACACACTGAAACACCTTCCGCACACAGTTAAACAATTCCCCACACACTGAAACCACTTCCCCACACACTGAAACCCCTTCCCTACACACTGAATCCCATTCTGCACACAATGAAACACCGTCCCCACACAATGAAACAACTTCCCCACACACAGAATCGCCTTCCCCACACACTGAAACCCCTTCCGCACACAATGAAACAGTATCCCCACACACTGAAACCACTTCCACACGCATCGAAACAACTTCCTCACACACTGAATCCCATTCCGCAGACACTGAAACAACTTCCCAACACACTGAAACGCCTTCCCCACACACTGAAACCACTTCCCCACACACTGAAACCCCTTCCGCACATACTGAAACACATCCCCACACACTGAAACCCCATTCCCACACACTGAAACACATCCCCACACACTGAAATCCCTTCCCCACACACTGAAACACATCCCCACACACTGAAACACCTTCCCCACACACTGAAACCTCGTCCCCACACACTGTAACCCTTCCCCACACACTGAAACACCTTCCCCACACACTGAAACCCTTCCCCACACACTGAAACCCATTCCCCACACACTGAAACCCCTTCCCCACACACTGAAACCCTTCAGCACACACTGAAACCCTTCCCCACACACTGAATCCCCTTCCCCACATACTGAAGCCCCTACACCACACAGTGAAACACCTTCCCCACACACAGACACCACTTCCGCACACAGTGAAACAATTCCCCACACACTGAAACACCTTCTGCACACACTGAAACCCATCCCCACACACTGAAACCCATCCCCACACACAGAAACACCTTCCCCACACACTGAAACCCTTCCCCACACACTGAAACCCTTCCCCACACACTGAAACACATCCCCACACACTGAAACACCTTCCCAACACACTGAAACCCATTCCCCACACACTGAAACGCCTTCCCCACACATTGAATTACCTTCCCCACTCTCTGTTACAACTTCCCCACACATTGAAACCCCTTCCCCACACACTGAAACACCTTCCGCACACACTGAAACAACGTCCCCACACACTGAAACCCCTTACCCACACACTGAAACCCCGTCCCCACACACTGAAACCTTTCCCCACACACTGAAAACCTTCCGCACACACTGAAACCCCTTCCGCACACACTGAAACACCTTCCCAGCACACTGAAACCACTTCCCCACACACTGAAACCCCTTCCGCACACACTGAAACACCTTCCCCACACAATGAAACCACTTTCCCACACACTGAAACCCGTTCCGCACAAAGTGAAACCCTTCCCCACACACTGAAACCTCGTCCCCACACACTGTAACCCTTCCCAAACACTGAAACACCTTCCCCACACACTGAAACCCTTCCCCACACACTGAAACCCATTCCCCACACACTGAAACGCCTTCCCCACACACTGAAACCCTTCACCACACACTGAAACCCTTCCCCACACACTGAATCCAATTCCCCACATACTGAAACCCCTACACCACACAGTGAAACACCTTATCCACACACTGAAACCACTTCTGCATACAGTTAAACAATTCCCCACACACTGAAACACCTTCTGCAAACACTGAAATCCATCCCCACACACTGAAACCCATCTCCACACACAGAAACACCTTCCCCACACACTGAAACCCTTCCCCACACACTGAAACCCTACCCCTCACACTGAAACACATCCCCACACACTGAAACACCTTCCCAACACACTGAAACCCATTCCCCACACATTGAATTACCTTCCCCACACTCTGTTACAACTTCCCCACACATTGAAACCCCTTCCCCACACACTGAAACACGTTCCGCACACACTGAAACAACGTCCCCACACACTGAAACCCCTTCCCCACACACTGAAACCCCGTCCCCACACACTGCAACCCTTCCCCACACACTGAAACACCTTCCCCACACACTGAAACCCATCCCCACACACTGAAACCCCATCCTCACACACTGAAACCCTTTACCCACACACTGAAAACCCTTCCCCACACAATGAAACACATCCCCACACACTGAAACACCTTCCCCACTCACTGAAACCACTTCCGAACACACTGAAACCCATCCCCACACACTGAAACCCTTCCCCACACACTGAAACCCCTTCCGCACACTCTGAAACACCTTCCCCACACACTGAAATACCTTCCCCACACACTGAAACACCTTCCCCACACACTGAAACCCCTTCCCCACACAATGAAACCCCTTCCCCACACACTGAAACCACTTCCCCTCACACTGAAACACCTTCCCTACACACTGAAACAACTTCCCCACACACTGAAACCCCTTCGCCACACACTGAAACACTTCCCCACTCACTGAAACACCTTCCCCACGCACTGAATCCTTCGCCACACACTGAAACCCCTTCTCCACATACTTAAACTCCTTCGCCACACACTGAAACACCTTCCCCACCCACTGAAACCCCTTCCGGACACAGTTAAACAATTCCCCACACACTGAAACCCCATCCCCACACACTGAAACCCCTTCCCCACACACTAAAACCCCTTCCCCGAGCAATGAAACACATCCCCACACACTGAAACACCTTCCCTCACACTGAAACCCATCCCCACATTCTGAAACACCTTCCCCACACACTGAAGCCCATTCCCCACACACAGAAACACCTTCCCCACACACTGAAACACCTTCCCCACACACTGAAACAACTTCCCCACACACTGAAACCCCTTCCCCTCACACTGAAACCCCGTCCCCACACACTGAAACCCCTTCCCCACACACTGAAACACCTTCCCCAAACACTGAAACAACTTCCCCACACACTGAAACCCCTTCCCCACACACTGAAACACTTCCCCACACACCGAAACCCCTTCCCCACTAACTGAAACCCCTTCCCCAGACACTGAAATCCCTTCCCCGCACATCAAAACCCTTCCCCACAAACTGAAACCCCTTCCCCACACACTGAAACCCCTTCCCCACACACTGAAACCCTTCCCCACAGACTGAAACCCCTTCCCCACATACTGAAAACCCTTCCCCACACACAGAAACACCTTCGCCACACACTGAAACCCCTTCCGCACACAGTTAAACAATTCCCCACACACTGAAACCCCTTCCCCAGACACTGAAACCCCTTCCCTACACACTGAATCCCATTCTGCACACAATGAAACACCGTCCCCACACAATGAAACAACTTCCCCACACAGAGAATCGCCTTCCCCACACACTGAAACCCCTTCCGCACACAATGAAACAGTATCCCCACACACTGAAACCACTTCCCCACGCATCGAAACAACTTCCGCACACACTGAATCCCATTCCGCAGACACTGAAACAACTTCCCAACACACTGAAACGCCTTCCCCACACACTGAAACCACTTCCCCACACACTGAAACCCATTCCGCACATACTGAAACACATCCCCACACACTGAAACCCCATTCCCACACACTGAAACACATCCCCACACACTGAAATCCCTTCCCCACACACTGAAACACATCCCCACACACTGAAACACCTTCCCCACACACTGAAACCTCGTCCCCACACACTGTAACCCTTCCCCACACACTGAAACACCTTCCCCACACACTGAAACCCTTCCCCACACACTGAAACCCATTCCCCACACACTGAAACCCCTTCCCCACACACTGAAACCCTTCACCACACACTGAAACCCTTCCCCACACACTGAATCCCCTTCCCCACATACTGAAACCCCTACACCACACAGTGAAACACCTTCCCCACACACAGACACCAATTCCGCACACAGTGAAACAATTCCCCACACACTGAAACACCTTCTGCACACACTGAAACCCATCCCCACACACTGAAACCATCCCCACACACAGAAACACCTTCCCCACACACTGAAACCCTTCCCCACACACTGAAACCCTTCCCCACACACTGAAACACATCCCCACACACTGAAACACCTTCCCAACACACTGAAACCAATTCCCCACACACTGAAACGCCTTCCCCACACATTGAATTACCTTCCCCACACTCTGTTACAACTTCCCCACACATTGAAACCCCTTCCCCACACACTGAAACACCTTCCACACACACTGAAACAACGTCCCCACACACTGAAACCCCTTCCCCACACACTGAAACCCCGTCCCCACACACTGAAACCTTTCCCCACACACTGAAACACTTCCCCACAAACTGAAACCCCATCCCCACACACTGAAACCCTTCCCCACACACTGAAACCCCTTCCCCACACTGAAACCCTTCCCCACACACTGAAACCCTACCCCACACACTGAAACCTCTTCCCCACATACTGAAACCCCTTCCCCACACACTGAAACACCTTCCGCACACGCTGAAACTCCTTCCGCACACACTGAAACACCTTCCCAGCACACTGAAACCACTTCCCCACACACTGAAACCCCTTCCGCACACACTGAAACACCTTCCCCACACAATGAAACCACTTTCCCACACACTGAAACCCGTTCCGCACAAAGTGAAACCCTTCCGCACACACTGAAACACCATCCCAGCACACTGAAACCACTTCCCCACACACTGTAACCCTTCCCCAAACACTGAAACACCTTCCCCACTCACTGAAACCCTTCCCCACACACTGAAACCCATTCCCCACACACTGAAACCCCTTCCCCACACACTGAAACCCTTCACTACACACTGAAACCCTTCCCCACACACTGAATCCCCTTCCCCACATACTGAAACCTATACACCACACAGTGAAACACCTTTCCCACACACTGAAACCACTTCTGCATACAGTTAAACAATTCCCCACACACTGAAACACCTTCTGCACACACTGAAATCCATCCCCACACACTGAAACCCATCTCCACACACAGAAACACCTTCCCCACACACTGAAACCCTTCCCCACACACTGAAACCCTTCCCCACACACTGAAACACATCCCCACACACTGAAACACCTTCCCAACACACTGAAACCCATTCCCCACACATTGAATTACCTTCCCCACACTCTGTTACAACTTCCCCACACATTGAAACCCCTTCCCCACACACTGAAACACCTTCCGCACACACTGCAACCCTTCCCCACACATTGAAACACCTTCCCCACACACTGAAACCCCTTCCGGACACAGTTAAACAATTCCCCACACACTGAAACCCCATCCCCACACACTGAAACCCCTTCCCCACACACTAAATCCCCTTCCCCAAACAATGAAACACATCCCCACACACTGAAACACCTTCCCTCACACTGAAACCCATCCCCACACACTGAAACACATCCCCACACACTGAAACACATCCCCACAGACGGAAACACCTTCCCCACACACTGAAACCCATTCCCCACACACAGAAACACCTTCCCCAGACACTGAAACACCTTCCCCACACACTGAAACAACATCCCCACACACTGAAACCCCTTCCCCTCACACTGAAACCCCGTCCCCACAAACTGAAACCCCTTCCCCACACACTGAAACACCTTCCCCAAACACTGAAACAACTTCCCCACACACTGAAACCCCTTCCCCACACACTGAAACACTTCCCCACACACTGAAACCCCTTCCCCACAAACTGAACCCCCTTCCCCAGACACTGAAATCCCTTCCCCGCACATCAAAACCCTTCCCCACAAACTGAAACCCCTTCCCCACACACTGAAACCCCTTCCCCACACACTGAAACCCTTCCCCACACACTGAAACCACTTCCCCACATACTGAAAACCCTTCCCCACACACAGAAACACCTTCGCCACACACTGAAACCCCTTCCACACACAGTTAAACAATTCCCCACACACTGAAACCCCTTCCCCACACACTGAAGCCCCTTCCCTACACACTGAATCCCATTCCGCACTCAATGAAACACCGTCCCCACACAATGAAACACCTTCCCCACACACAGAATCGCCTTCCCCACACACTGAAACCCCTTCCGCACACAATGAAACAGCATCCCCACACACTGAAACCACTTCCCCACGCACCGAAACAACTTCCGCACACACTGAATCCCATTCCGCAGACACTGAAACAACTTCCCAACACACTGAAACACCTTCCCCACACACTGAAACCCCTTCCGCACACACTGAAACACCTTCCCCACACACTGAAACCACTTCCCCACACACTGAAACCCCTTCCGCACACAGTGAAACCCTTCCCCACGCACTGAAACCCCTTCCCCACATACTGAAAAACATCCCCACACACTGAAACCCCATTCCCTTACACTGAAACACATCCCCACACACTGAAATCCTTTTCCCACACACTGAAATACATCCCCACACACTGAAACATCTTCCCCACACACTGAAACCTCGTCCCCACACACTGTAACCCTTCCCCACACACTGAAACACCTTCCCCACACACTGAAACCCTTCCCCAAACACTGAAACCCATTCCCCACACACTGAAACCCCCTTCCCCACACACTGTAACCCTTCACCACACACTGAAACCCTTCCCCACACACTGAATCCCCTTCCCCACATACTGAAATACCTACAAGACACAGTGAAACACCTTCCCCACACACAGAAACCACTTCCGCACACAGTGAAACAATTCCCCACACACTGAAACACCTTCTGCACACACTTAAACCCATCCCCACACACTGAAACCCATCCCCACACACAGAAACACCTTCCCCACACACTGAAACACTTCCCCACACACCGAAACCCTTCCCCACACACTGAAACACATCCCCACACACTGAAACACCTTCCCAACACACACTGAAACCCATTCCCCACACACTGAAACACCTTCCCCACACATTGAAACCCCTTCCCTACACACAGAAAAACCTTCCCCACACACTGAAACCCTTCCCCACACACTGCAACCCTTCCCCACACACTGAAACAATTCCCCACAAACTGAAACCCCTTCCCCGCACACTGAAACCCCTTCCCCACACACTGAAACCCTTCCCCACACGCTGAAACCCCTTCCCCACACTGAAACCCTTCCCTACACACTGAAACCCTACCCCACACACTGAAACCTCTTCCCCACATACTGAAACCCCTTCCCCACACACTGAAACACCTTCCGCACACACTGAAACCCCTTCCGCACACACTGAAACAGCTTCCCAACACACTGAAACCACTTCCCCACACACTGAAACCCCTTCCGCACACACTGAAACACCTTCCCCACACAATGAAACCACTTCCCCACACACTGAAACCCGTTCCGCACAAAGTGAAACCCTTACCCACACACTGAAACCTCGTCCCCACACACTGTAACCCTTCCCCACACACTGAAACACCTTCCCCACACACTGAAACCCTTCCCCACACACTGAAACCCATTCCCCACACACTGAAACCCCTTCCCCACACACTGAAACCCTTCACCACACACTGAAACCCTTCCCCACACACTGAATCCCCTTCCCCACATACTGAAACCCCTACACCACGCAGTGAGGCACCTTCCCCACACACTGAAACCACTTCTGCACACAGTTAAACAATTCCCCACACACTGAAACACCTTCTGCACACACTGAAACCCATCCCCACACACTGAAACCCATCCCCACACACAGAAACACCTTCCCCACACACTGAAACCCTTCCCCACACACTGAAACCCTTCCCCACACACTGAAACGCATCCCCACACACTGAAACACCTTCCCAACACACTGAAACCCATTCCCCACACACTGAAACACCTTCCCCACACTTTGAATTACCTTCCCCACACTCTGTTACAACTTCAGCGCACATTGAAACCCCTTCCCCACACACTGAAACACCTTCCGCAAACACTGAAACAAAGTCCCCACACACTGAAACCCCTTCCCCACACACTGAAACCCCGTCCCCACACACTGCAACCCTTCCCCACACACTGAAACACCTTCCCCACACACTGAAACCCCTTCCGGACACAGTTAAACAATTCCCCACACACTGAAACTCCATCCCCACACACTGAAACCCCTTCCCCACACAGTAAAACCCCTTCCCCAAGCAATGAAACACATCCCCACACACTGAAACACCTTCCCTCACACTGAAACCCATCCCCACACACTGAAACACATCCCCACACACTGAAACCCATCCCCACAGACGGAAACACCTTCCCCACAAACTGAAACCCATTCCCCACTCACAGAAATACCTTCCCCACACACTGAAACACCTTCCCCACACACTGAAACAACTTCCCCACACACGGAAACCCCTTCCCCTCACCTTGAAACCCCGTCCCCACACACTGAAACGCCTTCCCCACACACTGAAACACCTTCCCCAAACACTGAAACAACTTCCCCACACACTGAAACCCCTTCCCCACACACTGAAACACTTCCCCACACACTGAAACCCCTTCCCCACAAACTGAAACCCCTTCCCCATACACTGAAATCCCTTCCCCGCACATCAAAACCCTTCCCCAAAAAATTAAACAACTTCCCAAAACACTGAAACAAATTCCTCACACACTGAAACCCCTTCCGCACACACTGAAACACCTTCCCCACACACTGAAACCACTTCCCCACACACTGAAACCCCGTCCCCACACACTGAAACGCCTTCCCCACACACTGAAACAACTTCCCCAAACACTGAAACAACTTCCCCACACACTGAAACCCCTTCCCCACACAATGAAACAACTTCCCCACACACTGAAACCCCGTCCCCACACACTGAAACGCCTTCCCCACACACTGAAACACCTTCCCCAAACACTGAAACAACTTCCCAACACACTGAAACACCTTCCCCACACACTGAGACCCCTTCCACACGCACTGAAACACCTTCCCCACACACTGAAACCACTTCCCCACACACTGAAACCCCTTCCACACACAGTGAAACCCTTCCCCACGCACTGAAACCCCTTCCAACATACTGAAACACATCCCCACACACTGAAACCAAATTCCCACACACTGAAACACATCCCCACACACTGAAATCCTTTCCCCACACACTGAAACACATCCCCACACACTGAAACACTTTCCCCACACAGTGAAACCTCGTCCCCACACACTGTAACCCTTCCCCACACACTGAAACACCTTCCCCACACACTGAAACCCTTCCCCACACACTGAAACCCATTCCCCACACACTGAAACACCTTCCCCACACACTGAAACCCTTCACCACACACTGAAACCCTTCCCCACAGACAGAATCCCCTTCCCCACATACTGAAACCCCTACAAGACACAGTGAAACACCTTCCCCACACACTGAAACACCTTCCCAACACACTGAAACCCATTCCCCACACACTGAAACACCTTCCCCACACTCTGTCACAACTTCACCACACATTGAAACCCCTTCCCCACACACTGAAACACCTTCCACACACACTGAAACAACGTCCCCACACACTGAAACCCCTTCCTCACACACTGAAATCCCGTCCCCACACTCTGCAACCCATTCCCACACACTGAAACACTTCCCCATAAACTGAAACCCCTTCCCCGCACACTGAAACCCCTTCCCCACACACTGAAACCCTTCCCCACACACTGAAACCCCTTCCCCACATTGAAACCCTTCCCTACACACTGAAACCCTACCCCACACACTGAAATCTCTTCCCCACATACTGAAACCCCTTCCCCACACACTGAAACACCTTTCGCACACACTGAAACCCCTTCCGGAGACACTGAAACACCTTCCCAACAGACTGAAACCACTTCCCCACACACTGAAACCCCTTCCGCACACACTGAAACACCTTCCCCACACAATGAAACCACTTCCCCACACACTGAAACCCGTTCCGCACAAAGTGAAACCCTTACCCACACACTGAAAGCTCGTCCCCACATACTGTAACCCTTCCCCACACACTGAAACACCTTCCCCACACACTGAAACCCTTCCCCACACACTGAAACCCATTCCCCACACACTGAAACTCCTTCCCCACACACTGAAACCCTTCACCACACACTGAAACCCTTCCCCACACACTGAATCCCCTTCCCCACATACTGAAACCCCTACACCACGCAGTGAAGCACCTTCCCCACACACTGAAACTACTTCTGCACACAGTTAAACAATTCCCCACACACTGAAACACATTCTGCACACACTGAAACCCATCCCCACACACTGAAACCCATCCCCACACACAGGAACACCTTTCCCACACACTGAAACCCTTCCCCACACACTGAAACCCCTTCCCCACAAACTGAACCCCCTTCCCCAGACACTGAAATCCTTTCCCCGCACATCAAAACCCTTCCCCACAAACTGAAACCCCTTCCCCACACACTGAAACCCCTTCCCCACACACTGAAACCCTTCCCCACACACTGAAACCCCTTCCCCACATACTGAAAACCCTTCCCCACACACAGAAACACCTTCGCCACACACTGAAACCCCTTCCGCACACAGTTAAACAATTCCCCACACACTGAAACCCCTTCCCCACACACTGAAGCCCCTTCCCTACACACTGAATCGCATTCCGCACACAATGAAACACCGTCCCCACACAATGAAACACCTTCCCCACACACAGAATCGCCTTCCCCACACACTGAAACTCCTTCCGCACACAATGAAACAGCATCCCCACACACTGAAACCACTTCCCCACGCACCGAAACAACTTCCGCACACACTGAATCCCATTCCGCAGACACTGAAACAACTTCCCAACACACTGAAACACCTTCCCCACACACTGAAACCCC
Source organism: Heterodontus francisci (assembly GCF_036365525.1). Taxonomy (NCBI): domain Eukaryota; kingdom Metazoa; phylum Chordata; class Chondrichthyes; order Heterodontiformes; family Heterodontidae; genus Heterodontus; species Heterodontus francisci. The sequence continues at coordinate 21,198,404 of NC_090392.1, read as the reverse complement.
TTCCGCACACAATGAAACAGCATCCCCACACACTGAAACCACTTCCCCACGCACCGAAACAACTTCCGCACACACTGAATCCCATTCCGCAGACACTGAAACAACTTCCCAACACACTGAAAAACATCCCCACACACTGAAACCCCATTCCCTTACACTGAAACACATCCCCACACACTGAAATCCTTTTCCCACACACTGAAACACATCTCCACACACTGAAACATCTTCCCCACACACTGAAACCTCGTCCCCACACACTGTAACCCTTACCCACACACTGAAACACCTTCCCCACACACTGAAACCCTTCCCCACACACTGAAACCCATTCCCCACACACTGAAACCCCCTTCCCCACACACTGTAACCCTTCACCACACACTGAATCCATTCCCCACACACTGAATCCCCTTCCCCACATACTGAAACCCCTACAAGACACAGTGAAACACCTTCCCCACACACAGAAACCACTTCCGCACACAGTGAAACAATTCCCCACACACTGAAACACCTTCTGCACACACTTAAACCCATCCCCACACACTGAAACCCATCCCCACACACAGAAACACCTTCCCCACACACTGAAACACTTCCCCACACACCGAAACCCTTCCCCACACACTGAAACACATCCCCACACACTGAAACACCTTCCCAACACACTGAAACCCATTCCCCACACACTGAAACACCTTCCCCACACATTGAAACCCCTTCCCCACACACAGAAACACCTTCCCCACACACTGAAACCCTTCCCCACACACTGCAACCCTTCCCCACACACTGAAACACTTCCCCACAAACTGAAACCCCTTCCCCGCACACTGAAACCCCTTCCCCACACACTGAAACCCTTCCCCACACACTGAAACCCCTTCCCCACACTGAAACCCTTCCCTACACACTGAAACCCTACCCCACACACTGAAACCTCTTCCCCACATACTGAAACCCCTTCCCCACACACTGAAACACCTTCCGCACACACTGAAACCCCTTCCGCACACACTGAAACACCTTCCCAACACACTGAAACCACTTCCCCACACACTGAAACCCCTTCCGCACACACTGAAACACCTTCCCCACACAATGAAACCACTTCCCCACACACTGAAACCCGTTCCGCACAAAGTGAAACCCTTACCCACACACTGAGACCTCGTCCCCACACACTGTAACCCTTCCCCACACACTGAAACACCTTCCCCACACACTGAAACCCTTCCCCACACACTGAAACACCTTCCCCACACACTGAAACCCCTTCCCCACACACTGAAACCCTTCACCACACACTGAAACCCTTCCCCACACACTGAATCCCCTTCCCCACATACTGAAACCCCTACACCACGCAGTGAGGCACCTTCCCCACACACTGAAACCACTTCTGCACACAGTTAAACAATTCCCCACACACTGAAACACCTTCTGCACACACTGAAACCCATCCCCACACACTGAAACCCATCCCCACACACAGAAACACCTTCCCCACACACTGAAACCCTTCCCCACACACTGAAACCCTTCCCCACACACTGAAACGCATCCCCACACACTGAAACACCTTCCCAACACACTGAAACCCATTCCCCACACACTGAAACACCTTCCCCACACATTGAATTACCTTCCCCACACTCTGTTACAACTTCACCGCACATTGAAACCCCTTCCCCACACACTGAAACACCTTCCGCACACACTGAAACAAAGTCCCCACACACTGAAACCCCTTCCCCACACACTGAAACCCCGTCCCCACACACTGCAACCCTTCCCCACACACTGAAACACCTTCCCCACACACTGAAACCCCTTCCGGACACAGTTAAACAATTCCCCACACACTGAAACCCCATCCCCACACACTGAAACCCCTTCCCCACACAGTAAAACCCCTTCCCCAAACAAGGAAACACATCCCCACACACTGAAACACCTTCCCTCACACTGAAACCCATCCCCACACACTGAAACACATCCCCACACACTGAAACACATCCCCACAGACGGAAACACCTTCCCCACACACTGAAACCCATTCCCCACACACAGAAACACCTTCCCCACACACTGAAACACCTTCCCCACACACTGAAACAACTTCCCCACACACGGAAACCCCTTCCCCTCACCTTGAAACCCCGTCCCCACACACTGAAACGCCTTCCCCACACACTGAAACACCTTCCCCAAACACTGAAACAACTTCCCCACACACTGAAACCCCTTCCCCACACACTGAAACACTTCCCCACACACTGAAACCCCTTCCCCACAAACTGAAACCCCTTCCCCATACACTGAAATCCCTTCCCCGCACATCAAAACCCTTTCCCAAAAACTTAAACAACTTCCCAAAACACTGAAACAAATTCCCCACACACTGAAACCCCTTCCGCACACACTGAAACACCTTCCCCACACACTGAAACCACTTCCCCACACACTGAAACGCCTTCCCCACACACTGAAACAACTTCCCCAAACACTGAAACAACTTCCCCACACACTGAAACCCCTTCCCCACACAATGAAACAACTTCCCCACACACTGAAACCCTTCACCACACACTGAAACGCCTTCCCCACACACTGAATCCCCTTCCCCACATACTGATACCCCTACAAGACACAGTGAAACACCTTCCCCACACACAGAAACCACTTCCGCACACAGTGAAACAATTCCCCACACACTGAAACACCTTCTGCACACACTTACACCCATCCCCACACACTGAAACCCATCCCCACACACAGAAACACCTTCCCCACACACTGAAACACTTCCCCACACACCGAAACCCTTCCCCACACACTGAAACACATCCCCACACACTGAAACACCTTCCCAACACACTGAAACCCATTCCCCACACACTGAAACACCTTCCCCACACATTGAAACCCCTTCCCCACACACAGAAACACCTTCCCCACACACTGAAACCCTTCCCCACACACTGCAACCCTTCCCCACACACTGAAACACTTCCCCACAAACTGAAACCCCTTCCCCGCACACAGAAACCCCTTCCCCACACACTGAAACCCTTCCCCACACACTGAAACCCCTTCCCCACACTGAAACCCTTCCCTACACACTGAAACCCTACCCCACACACTGAAACCTCTTCCCCACATACTGAAACCCCTTCCCCACACACTGAAACACCTTCCGCACACACTGAAACCCCTTCCGCACACACTGAAACACCTTCCCAACACACTGAAACCACTTCCCCACACACTGAAACCCCTTCCGCACACACTGAAACACCTTCCCCACACAATGAAACCACTTCCCCACACACTGAAACCCGTTCCGCACAAAGTGAAACCCTTACCCACACACTGAAAGCTCGTCCCCACATACTGTAACCCTTCCCCACACACTGAAACACCTTCCCCACACACTGAAACCCTTCCCCACACACTGAAACCCATTCCCCACACACTGAAACCCCTTCCCCACACAATGAAACCCTTCACCACACATTGAAACCCTTCCCCACACACTGAATCCCTTTCCCCATATACTGAATCCCCTACACCACGCAGTGAGGCACCTTCCCCACACACTGAAACCACTTCTGCAAACAGTTAAACAATTCCCCACACACTGAAACACCTTCTGCACACACTGAAACCCATTCCCACACACTGAAACCCATCCCCACACACACAAACACCTTCCCCACACACTGAAACCCTTCCCCACACACTGAAACCCTTCCCCACACACTGAAACGCATCCCCACACACTGAAACACCTTCCCAACACACTGAAACCCATTCCCCACACACTGAAGCACCATCCCCACACATTGAATTACCTTCCCCACACTCTGTTACAACTTCACCGCACATTGAAACCCCTTCCCCACACACTGAAACACCTTCTGCACACACTGAAACAAAGTCCCCACACACTGAAACCCCTTCCCCACACACTGAAACCCCGTCCCCACACACTGCAACCCTTCCCCACACACTGAAACACCTTCCCCACACACTGAAACCCCTTCCGGACACAGTTAAACAATTCCCCACACACTGAAACCCCATCCCCACACACTGAAACCCCTTCCCCACACATTGAATTACCTTCCCCACACTCTGTTACAACTTCACCGCACATTGAAACCCCTTCCCCACACACTGAAACACCTTCCGCACACACTGAAACAAAGTCCCCACACACTGAAACCTCTTCCCCACACACTGAAACCCCGTCCCCACACACTGCAACCCTTCCCCACACACTGAAACACCTTCCCCACACACTGAAACCCCTTCCGGACACAGTTAAACAATTCCCCACACACTGAAACCCCATCCCCACACACTGAAACCCCTTCCCCACACAGTAAAACCCCTTCCCCAAACAAGGAAACACATCCCCACACACTGAAACACCTTCCCTCACACTGAAACCCATCCCCACACACTGAAACACATCCCCACACACTGAAACACATCCCCACAGACGGAAACACCTTCCCCACACACTGAAACCCATTCCCCACACACAGAAACACCTTCCCCACACACTGAAACACCTTCCCCACACACTGAAACAACTTCCCCACACACGGAAACCCCTTCCCCTCACCTTGAAACCCCGTCCCCACACACTGAAACGCCTTCCCCACACACTGAAACACCTTCCCCAAACACTGAAACAACTTCCCCACACACTGAAACCCCTTCCCCACACACTGAAACACTTCCCCACACACTGAAACCCCTTCCCCACAAACTGAAACCCCTTCCCCATACACTGAAATCCCTTCCCCGCACATCAAAACCCTTTCCCAAAAACTTAAACAACTTCCCAAAACACTGAAACAAATTCCCCACACACTGAAACCCCTTCCGCACACACTGAAACACCTTCCCCACACACTGAAACCACTTCCCCACACACTGAAACGCCTTCCCCACACACTGAAACAACTTCCCCAAACACTGAAACAACTTCCCCACACACTGAAACCCCTTCCCCACACAATGAAACAACTTCCCCACACACTGAAACCCTTCACCACACACTGAAACGCCTTCCCCACACACTGAATCCCCTTCCCCACATACTGATACCCCTACAAGACACAGTGAAACACCTTCCCCACACACAGAAACCACTTCCGCACACAGTGAAACAATTCCCCACACACTGAAACACCTTCTGCACACACTTACACCCATCCCCACACACTGAAACCCATCCCCACACACAGAAACACCTTCCCCACACACTGAAACACTTCCCCACACACCGAAACCCTTCCCCACACACTGAAACACATCCCCACACACTGAAACACCTTCCCAACACACTGAAACCCATTCCCCACACACTGAAACACCTTCCCCACACATTGAAACCCCTTCCCCACACACAGAAACACCTTCCCCACACACTGAAACCCTTCCCCACACACTGCAACCCTTCCCCACACACTGAAACACTTCCCCACAAACTGAAACCCCTTCCCCGCACACAGAAACCCCTTCCCCACACACTGAAACCCTTCCCCACACACTGAAACCCCTTCCCCACACTGAAACCCTTCCCTACACACTGAAACCCTACCCCACACACTGAAACCTCTTCCCCACATACTGAAACCCCTTCCCCACACACTGAAACACCTTCCGCACACACTGAAACCCCTTCCGCACACACTGAAACACCTTCCCAACACACTGAAACCACTTCCCCACACACTGAAACCCCTTCCGCACACACTGAAACACCTTCCCCACACAATGAAACCACTTCCCCACACACTGAAACCCGTTCCGCACAAAGTGAAACCCTTACCCACACACTGAAAGCTCGTCCCCACATACTGTAACCCTTCCCCACACACTGAAACACCTTCCCCACACACTGAGACCCTTCCCCACACACTGAAACCCATTCCCCACACACTGAAACCCCTTCCCCACACAATGAAACCCTTCACCACACATTGAAACCCTTCCCCACACACTGAATCCCTTTCCCCATATACTGAATCCCCTACACCACGCAGTGAGGCACCTTCCCCACACACTGAAACCACTTCTGCAAACAGTTAAACAATTCCCCACACACTGAAACACCTTCTGCACACACTGAAACCCATTCCCACACACTGAAACCCATCCCCACACACACAAACACCTTCCCCACACACTGAAACCCTTCCCCACACACTGAAACCCTTCCCCACACACTGAAACGCATCCCCACACACTGAAACACCTTCCCAACACACTGAAACCCATTCCCCACACACTGAAGCACCATCCCCACACATTGAATTACCTTCCCCACACTCTGTTACAACTTCACCGCACATTGAAACCCCTTCCCCACACACTGAAACACCTTCTGCACACACTGAAACAAAGTCCCCACACACTGAAACCCCTTCCCCACACACTGAAACCCCGTCCCCACACACTGCAACCCTTCCCCACACACTGAAACACCTTCCCCACACACTGAAACCCCTTCCGGACACAGTTAAACAATTCCCCACACACTGAAACCCCATCCCCACACACTGAAACCCCTTCCCCACACAGTAAAACCCCTTCCCCAAACAAGGAAACACATCCCCACACACTGAAACACCTTCCCTCACACTGAAACCCATCCCCACACACTGAAACACATCCCCACACACTGAAACACATCCCCACAGACGGAAACACCTTCCCCACACACTGAAACCCATTCCCCACACACAGAAACACCTTCCCCACACATTGAAACACCTTCCCCACACACTGAAACAACTTTCCACACACACGGAAACCCCTTCCCCTCACCTTGAAACCCCGTCCCCACACACTGAAACGCCTTCCCCACACACTGAAACACCTTCCCCAAACACTGAAACAACTTCCCCACACACTGAAACCCCTTCCCCACACACTGAAACACTTCCCCACACACTGAAACCCCTTCCACACAAACTGAAACCCCTTCCCCATACACTGAAATCCCTTCCCCGCACATCAAAACCCTTCCCCAAAAACTTAAACAACTTCCCAAAACACTGAAACAAATTCCCCACACACTGAAACCACTTCCCCACACACTGAAACCCCGTCCCCACACACTGAAACGCCTTCCCCACACACTGAAACAACTTCCCCAAACACTGAAACAACTTCCCCACACACTGAAACCCCTTCCCCACACAATGAAACAACTTCCCCACACACTGAAACCCCGTCCCCACACACTGAAACGCCTTCCCCACACACTGAAACACCTTCCCCAAACACTGAAACAACTTCCCAACACACTGAAACACCTTCCCCACACACTGAGACCCCTTCCGCACACACTGAAACACCTTCCCCACACACTGAAACCACTTCCCCACACACTGAAACCCCTTCCACACACAGTGAAACCCTTCCCCACGCACTGAAACCCCTTCCCCACATACTGAAACACATCCCCACACACTGAAACCCCATTCCCACACACTGAAACACATCCCCACACACTGAAATCCTTTCCCCACACACTGAAACACATCCCCACACACTGAAACACTTTCCCCACACAGTCAAACCTCGTCCCCACACACTGTAACCCTTCCCCACACACTGAAACACCTTCCCCACACACTGAAACCCTTCCCCACACACTGAAACCCATTCCCCACACACTGAAACACCTTCCCCACACACTGAAACCCATCCCCACACACTGAAACCCATCCCCACACACAGAAACACCTTCCCCACACACTGAAACACTTCCTCAAACACCGAAACCCTTCCCCACACACTGAAACACATCCCCACACACTGAAACACCTTCCCAAGACACTGAAACCCATTCCCCACACACTGAAACACCTTCCCCACACATTGAATTACCTTCCCCACACTCTGTCACAACTTCACCACACATTGAAACCCCTTCCCCACAAACTGAAACACCTTCCGCACACACTGAAACAACGTCCCCACACACTGAAACCCCTTCCTCACACACTGAAACCCCGTCCCCACACACTGCAACCCATTCCCACACACTGAAACACTTCCCCACAAACTGAAACCCTTCCCCGCACACTGAAACCCCTTCCCCACACACTGAAACCCTTCCCCACACACTGAAACCCCTTCCCCACACTGAAACCCTTCCCTACACACTGAAACCCTACCCCACACACTGAAATCTCTTCCCCACATACTGAAACCCCTTCCCCACACACTGAAACACCTTCCCCACACACTGAAACACCTTCCCCACACAATGAAACCCCTCCCCACACACTGAAACCCATTCCCCACACACTGAAACTCCTTCCCCACACACTGAAACCCTTCACCACACACTGAAACCCTTCCCCACACACTGAATCCCCTTCCCCACATACTGAAACCCCTACACCACGCAGTGAAGCACCTTCCCCACACACTGAAACTACTTCTGCACACAGTTAAACAATTCCCCACACACTGAAACACATTCTGCACACACTGAAACCCATCCCCACACACTGAAACCCATCCCCACGCACAGGAACACCTTTCCCACACACTGAAACCCTTCCCCACACACTGAAACCCTTCCCCACACACTGAAACACATCCCCACACACTGAAACACCTTCCCAACACACTGAAACCCAATCCCCACACACTGAAACACCTTCCCCACACACTGAAACAACTTCCCCACACACTGAAACCCCTTCCCCTCACACTGAAACCCCGTCCCCACAAACAGAAACCCCTTCCCCACACACTGAAACACCTTCCCCAAACACTGAAACAACTTTCCCACACACTGAAACCCCTTCCCCACACACTGAAACACTTCCCCACACACTGAAACCCCTTCCCCACAAACTGAACCCCCTTCCCCACACACTGAAACCCCTTCCCCACACACTGAAACACTTCCCCACACACTGAAACCCCTTCCCCACAAACTGAACCCCCTTCCCCACACACTGAAACCCCTTCCCTTCACACTGAAACCCCTTCCGCACACAGTTAAACAATTCCCCACACACTGAAACCCCTTCCCCACACACTGAAGCCCCTTCCCTACACACTGAATCCCATTCCGCACACAATGAAACACCGTCCCCACACAATGAAACACCTTCCCCACACACAGAATCGCCTTCCCCACACACTGAAACCCCTTCCGCACACAATGAAACAGCATCCCCACACACTGAAACCCCTTCCGCACACAAGGAAACAGCATCCCCACACACTGAAACCACTTCCCCACGCACCGAAACAACTTCCGCACACACTGAATCCCATTCCGCAGACACTGAAACAACTTCCCAACACACTGAAACACCTTCCCCACACACTGAAACCTTTTCCGCACACACTGAAACACCTTCCCCACACACTGAATCCACTTCCCCACACACTGAAACCCCTTCCGCACACAGTGAAACCCTTCCCCACGCACTGAAACCCCTTCCCCACATACTGAAATACATCCCCACACACTGAAACCCCATTCCCTTACACTGAAACACATCCCCACACACTGAAATCCTTTTCCCACACACTGAAACACATCCCCACACACTGAAACACCTTCCCCACTCACTGAAACCTCGTCCCCACACACTGTAACCCTTCCCCACACACTGAAACACCTTCCCCACACACTGAAACCCTTCCCCACACACTGAAACCCATTCCCCACACACTGAAACCCCCTTCCCCACACACTGTAACCCTTCACCACACACTGAAACCCTTCCCCGCACACTGAATCCCCTTCCCCACATACTGAAACCCCTACAAGACACAGTGAAACACCTTCCCCACACACAGAAACCACTTCCGCACACAGTGAAACAATTCCCCACACACTGAAACACCTTCTGCACACACTTAAACCCATCCCCACACACTGAAACCCATCCCCACACACAGAAACACCTTCCCCACACACTGAAACACTTCCCCACACACCTAAACCCTTCCCCACACACTGAAACACATCCCCACACACTGAAACACCTTCCCAACACACTGAAACCCATTCCCCACACACTGAAACACCTTCCCCACACATTGAAACCCCTTCCCCACTCACAGAAACACCTTCCCCACACACTGAAACCCTTCCCCACACACTGCAACCCTTCCCCACACACTGAAACACTTCCCCACAAATTGAAACCCCTTCCCCGCACACTGAAACCCCTTCCCCACACACTGAAACCCTTCCCCACACACTGAAACCCCTTCCCCACACTGAAACCCTTCCCTACACACTGAAACCCTACCCCACACACTGAAACCTCTTCCCCACATAATGAAACCCCTTCCCCACACACTGAAAAACCTTCCGCACACACTGAATCCCCTTCCACACACGCTGAAACACCTTCCCAACACACTGAAACCACTTCCCCACACACTGAAACCCCTTCCGCGCACACTGAAACACCTTCCCCACACAATGAAACCACTTCCCCACACACTGAAACCCGTTCCGCACAAAGTGAAACCCTTCCCCACACACTGAAACCTCGTCCCCACACACTGTAACCCTTCCCCACACACTGAAACACCTTCCCCACACACTGAAACCCTTCCCCACACACTGAAACCCGTTCCCCACACACTGAAACCCCTTCCCCACACACTGAAACCCTTCACCACACACTGAAACCCCTTCCCCACACACTGAATCCCCTAAACCACATACTGAAACCCCTACACCACGCAGTGAGGCACCTTCCCCACACACTGAAACCACTTCTGCACACAGTTAAACAATTCCCCACACACTGAAACCCATCCCCACACACAGAAACACATTCCCCACACACTGAAACCCTTCCCCACACACTGAAACCCTTCTCCACACACTGAAACGCATCCCCACACACTGAAACACCTTCCCAACACACTGAAACCCATTCCCCACACACTGAAACACCTTCCCCACACATTGAATTACCTTCCCCACACTCTGTTACAACTTCACCACACATTGAAACCCCTTCCCCACACACTGAAACACCTTCCGCACACACTGAAACAAAGTCCCCACACACTGAAACCCCTTCCTCACACACTGAAACCCCGTCCCCACACACTGCAACCCTTCCGCACACACTGAAACACCTTCCCCACACGTTGAAACCCCTTCAGGACACAGTTAAACAATTCCCCACACACTGAAACCCCATCCCCACACACTGAAACCCCTTCCCCACACAGTAAAACCCCTTCCCCAAACAATGAAACACATCCCCACACACTGAAACACCTTCCCTCACACTGAAACCCATCCCCACACACTGAAACACATCCCCACACACTGAAACACATCCCCACAGACGGAAACACCTTCCCCACACACTGAAACCCATTCCCCACACACAGAAACACCTTCCCCACACACTGAAACACCTTCCCCACACACTGAAACAACTTCCCCACACAAGGAAACCCCTTCCCCTCACCTTGAAACCCCGTCCCCACACACTGAAACGCCTTCCCCACACACTGAAACACCTTCCCCAAACACTGAAACAACTTCCCCACACACTGAAACCCCTTCCCCACACACTGAAACACTTCCCCACACACTGAAACCCCTTCCCCGCAAACTGAAACCCCTTCCCCATACACTGAAATCCCTTCCCCGCACATCAAAACCCTTCCCCAAAAACTTAAACAACTTCCCAAAACACTGAAACAAATTCCCCACACACTGAAACCACTTCCGCACACACTGAAACACCTTCCCCACACACTGAAACCCCGTCCCCACACACTGAAACGCCTTCCCCACACACTGAAACACCTTCCCCACACACTGAAACAACTTCCCCACACACTGAAACCCCTTCCCCACACAATGAAACAACTTCCCCACACACTGATACCCCGTCCCCACACACTGAAACGCCTTCCCCACACACTGAAACACCTTCCCCAAACACTGAAACAACTTCCCAACACACTGAAGCACCTTCCCCACACACTGAGACCACTTCCGCACACACTGAAACACCTTCCCCACACACTGAAACCACTTCCCCACACACTGAAACCCCTTCCACACACAGTGAAACCCTTCCCCACGCACTGAAACCCCTTCCCCACACACTGAAACCCATCCCCACACACTGAAACCCATCCCCACACACAGAAACACCTTCCCCACACACTGAAACCCTTCCCCACACACTGAAACCCTTCCCCACACACTGAAACGCATCCCCACACACTGAAACACCTTCCCAACACACTGAAACCCATTCCCCACACACTGAAACACCTTCCCCACACATTGAATTACCTTCCCCACACTCTGTTACAACTTGACCACACATTGAAACCCCTTCCCCACACACTGAAACACCTTCCGCACACACTGAAACAAAGTCCCCACACACTGAAACCCCTTCCCCACACACTGAAACTCCGTCCCCACACACTGCAACCCTTCCCCACACACTGAAACACCTTCCCCACAAACTGAATCCCCTTCCGGACACAGTTAAACAATTCCCCACACACTGAAACCCCATCCCCACACACTGAAACCCCTTCCCCACACAGTAAAACGCCTTCCCCAAACAATGAAACACATCCCCACACACTGAAACACCTTCCCTCACACTGAAACCCATCCCCACACACTGAAACACATCCCCACACACTGAAACACATCCCCACAGACGGAAACACCTTCCCCACACACTGAAACCCATTCCCCACACACAGAAACACCTTCCCCACACACTGAAACACCTTCCCCACACACTGAAACAACTTCCCCACACACGGAAACCCCTTCCCCTCACCTTGAAACCCCGTCCCCACACACTGAAACGCCTTCCCCACACACTGAAATCCCTTCCCCGCACATCAAAACCCTTCACCAAAAACTTAAACAACTTCCCAAAACACTGAAACAAATTCCCCACACACTGAAACCCCTTCCGCACACACTGAAACACCTTCCCCACACACTGAAACCCCGTCCCCACACACTGAAACGCCTTCCCCACACACTGAAACACCTTCCCCACACACTGAAACAACTTCCCCACACACTGAAACCCCTTCCCCACACAATGAAACAACTTCCCCACACACTGATACCCCGTCCCCACACACTGAAACGCCTTCCCCACACACTGAAACACCTTCCCCAAACACTGAAACAACTTCCCAACACACTGAAACACCTTCCCCGCACACTGAGACCCCTTCCGCACACACTGAAACACCTTCCCCACACACTGAAACCACTTCCCCACACACTGAAACCCCTTCCACACACAGTGAAACCCTTCCCCACGCACTGAAACCCCTTCCCCACATACTGAAACACATCCCCACTCACTGAAACCCCATTCCCACACACTGAAACACATCCCCACACACTGAAGTCCTTTCCCCACACACTGAAACACATCCCCACACACTGAAACACTTTCCCCACACAGTCAAACCTCGTCCCCACACACTGTAACCCTTCCCCACACACTGAAACACCTTCCCCACACACTGAAACACATCCCCACAGACGGAAACACCTTCCCCACACACTGAAACCCATTCCCCACACACAGAAACACCTTCCCCACACACTGAAACACCTTCCCCACACACTGAAACAACTTCCCCACACACGGAAACCCCTTCCCCTCACCTTGAAACCCCGTCCCCACACACTGAAACGCCTTCCCCACACACTGAAACACCTTCCCCAAACACTGAAACAACATCCCCACACACTGAAACCCCTTCCCCACACACTGAAACACTTCCCCACACACTGAAACCCCTTCCCCGCAAACTGAAACCCCTTCCCCATACACTGAAATCCCTTCCCCGCACATCAAAACCCTTCCCCAAAAACTTAAACAACTTCCCAAAACACTGAAACAAATTCCCCACACACTGAAACCCCTTCCGCACACACTGAAACACCTTCCCCACACACTGAAACCCCGTCCCCACACACTGAAACGCCTTCCCCACACACTGAAACACCTTCCCCACACACTGAAACAACTTCCCCACACACTGAAACCCCTTCCCCACACAATGAAACAACTTCCCCACACACTGATACCCCGTCCCCACACACTGAAACGCCTTCCCCACACACTGAAACACCTTCCCCAAACACTGAAACAACTTCCCAACACACTGAAACACCTTCCCCACACACTGAGACCCCTTCCGCACACACTGAAACACCTTCCCCACACACTGAAACCACTTCCCCACACACTGAAACCCCTTCCACACACAGTGAAACCCTTCCCCACGCACTGAAACCCCTTCCCCACATACTGAAACACATCCCCACTCACTGAAACCCCATTCCCACACACTGAAACACATCCCCACACACTGAAGTCCTTTCCCCGCACACAGTGAAACAATTCCCCACACACTGAAACACCTTCTGCACACACTTAAACCCATCCCCACACACTGGAACCCATCCCCACACACAGAAACACCTTCCCCACACACTGAAACACTTCCCCACACACCGAAACCCTTCCCCACACACTGAAACACATCCCCACACACTGAAACACCTTCCCAACACACTGAAACCCATTCCCCACACACTGAAACACCATCCCCACACATTGAATTACCTTCCCCACACTCTGTCACAACTTCACCACACATTGAAACCCCTTCCCCACACACTGAAACACCTTCCACACACACTGAAACAACGTCCCCACACACTGAAACCCCTTCCTCACACACTGAAACCCCGTCCCCACACACTGCAACCCATTCCCACACACTGAAACACTTCCCCACAAACTGAAACGCCTTCCCCGCACACTGAAACCCCTTCCCCACACACTGAAACCCTTCCCCACACACTGAAACCCTTCCCTACACACTGAAACCCTACCCCACACACTGAAATCTCTTCCCCACATACTGAAACCCCTTCCCCACACACTGAAACACCTTCCGCACACACTGAAACCCCTTCCGCACACACTGAAACACCTTCCCAACACACTGAAACCACTTCCCCACACACTGAAACCCCTTCCGCACACACTGAAACACCTTCCCCACACAATGAAACCACTTCCCCACACACTGAAACCCGTTCCGCACAAAGCGAAACCCTTACCCACACACTGAAACCTCGTCCCCACATACTGTAACCCTTGCCCACACACTGAAACACCTTCCCCACACACTGAAACCCTTCCCCACACACTGAAACCCATTCCCCACACACTGAAACCCCTTCCCCACACACTGAAACCCTTCACCACACACTGAAACCCTTCCCCACACACTGAATCCCCTTCCCCACATACTGAAACCCCTACACCACGCAGTGAAGCACCTTCCCCACACACTGAAACTACTTCTGCACACAGTTAAACAATTCCCCACACACTGAAACACATTCTGCACACACTGAAACCCATCCCCACACACTGAAACCCATCCCCACACACTGAAACACCTTCCCCAAACACTGAAACAACTTCCCAACACACTGAAACACCTTCCCCACACACTGAGACCCCTTCCGCACACACTGAAACACCTTCCCCACACACTGAAACCCCGTCCCCACACACTGAAACGCCTTCCCCACACACTGAAACACCTTCCCCACACACTGAAACAACTTCCCCACACACTGAAACCCCTTCCCCACACAATGAAACAACTTCCCCACACACTGATACCCCGTCCCCACACACTGAAACGCCTTCCCCACACACTGAAACACCTTCCCCAAACACTGAAACACCTTCCCCACACACTGAGACCCCTTCCGCACACACTGAAACACCTTCCCCACACACTGAAACCCCGTCCCCACACACTGAAACGCCTTCCCCACACACTGAAACACCTTCCCCACACACTGAAACAACTTCCCGACACACTGAAACCCCTTCCCCACACAATGAAACAACTTCCCCACACACTGATACCCCTTCCCCACACACTGAAACGCCTTCCCCACACACTGAAACACCTTCCCCAAACACTGAAACAACTTCCCAACACACTGAAACACCTTCCCCACACACTGAGACCCCTTCCGCACACACTGAAACACCTTCCCCACACACTGAAACCACTTCCCCACACACTGAAACCCCTTCCACACACAGTGAAACCCTTCCCCACGCACTGAAACCCCTTCCCCACACACTGAAACCCATCCCCACACACTGAAACCCATCCCCACACACAGAAACACATTCCCCACACACTGAAACCCTTCCCCACACACTGAAACCCTTCCCCACACACTGAAACGCATCCCCACACACTGAAACACCTTCCCAACACACTGAAACCCATTCCCCACACACTGAAACACCTTCCCCACACATTGAATTACCTTCCCCACACTCTGTTACAACTTCACCACACATTGAAACCCCTTCCCCACACACTGAAACACCTTCCGCACACACTGAAACAAAGTCCCCACACACTGAAACCCCTTCCCCACACACTGAAACCCCGTCCCCACACACTGCAACCCTTCCCCACACACTGAAACACCTTCCCCACAAACTGAATCCCCTTCCGGACACAGTTAAACAATTCCCCACACACTGAAACCCCATCCCCACACACTGAAACCACTTCCCCACACAGTAAAACGCCTTCCCCAAACAATGAAACACATCCCCACACACTGAAACACCTTCCCTCACACTGAAACCCATCCCCACACACTGAAACACATCCCCACACACTGAAACACATCCCCACAGACGGAAACACCTTCCCCACACACTGAAACCCATTCCCCACACACAGAAACACCTTCCCCACACACTGAAACACCTTCCCCACACACTGAAACAACTTCCCCACACACGGAAACCCCTTCCCCTCACCTTGAAACCCCGTCCCCACACACTGAAACGCCTTCCCCACACACTGAAACACCTTCCCCAAACACTGAAACAACATCCCCACACACTGAAACCCCTTCCCCACACACTGAAACACTTCCCCACACACTGAAACCCCTTCCCCGCAAACTGAAACCCCTTCCCCATACACTGAAATCCCTTCCCCGCACATCAAAACCCTTCCCCAAAAACTTAAACAACTTCCCAAAACACTGAAACAAATTCCCCACACACTGAAACCCCTTCCGCACACACTGAAACACCTTCCCCACACACTGAAACCCCGTCCCCACACACTGAAACGCCTTCCCCACACACTGAAACACCTTCCCCACACACTGAAACAACTTCCCCACACACTGAAACCCCTTCCCCACACAATGAAACAACTTCCCCACACACTGATACCCCGTCCCCACACACTGAAACGCCTTCCCCACACACTGAAACACCTTCCCCAAACACTGAAACAACTTCCCAACACACTGAAACACCTTCCCCACACACTGAGACCCCTTCTGCACACACTGAAACACCTTCCCCACACACTGAAACCACTTCCCCACACACTGAAACCCCTTCCACACACAGTGAAACCCTTCCCCACGCACTGAAACCCCTTCCCCACATACTGAAACACATCCCCACTCACTGAAACCCCATTCCCACACACTGAAACACATCCCCACACACTGAAGTCCTTTCCCCACACACTGAAACACATCCCCACACACTGAAACACTTTCCCCACACAGTCAAACCTCGTCCCCACACACTGTAACCCTTCCCCACACACTGAAACACCTTCCCCACACACTGAAACACATCCCCTCAGACGGAAACACCTTCCCCACACACAGAAACCCATTCCCCACACACAGAAACACCTTCCCCACACACTGAAACACCTTCCCCACACACTGAAACAACTTCCCCACACACGGAAACCCCTTCCCCTCACCTTGAAACCCCGTCCCCACACACTGAAACGCCTTCCCCACACACTGAAACACCTTCCCCAAACACTGAAACAACATCCCCACACACTGAAACCCCTTCCCCACACACTGAAACCCTTCCCCACACACTGAAACCCCTTCCCCGCAAACTGAAACCCCTTCCCCATACACTGAAATCCCTTCCCCGCACATCAAAACCCTTCCCCAAAAACTTAAACAACTTCCCAAAACACTGAAACAAATTCCCCACACACTGAAACCCCTTCCGCACACACTGAAACACCTTCCCCACACACTGAAACCCCGTCCCCACACCCTGAAACGCCTTCCCCACACACTGAAACACCTTCCCCACACACTGAAACAACTTCCCCACACACTGAAACCCCTTCCCCACACAATGAAACAACTTCCCCACACACTGATACCCCGTCCCCACACACTGAAACGCCTTCCCCACACACTGAAACACCTTCCCCAAACACTGAAACAACTTCCCAACACACTGAAACACCTTCCCCACACACTGAGACCCCTTCCGCACACACTGAAACACCTTCCCCACACACTGAAACCACTTCCCCACACACTGAAACCCCTTCCACACACAGTGAAACCCTTCCCCACGCACTGAAACCCCTTCCCCACATACTGAAACACATCCCCACTCACTGAAACCCCATTCCCACACACTGAAACACATCCCCACACACTGAAGTCCTTTCCCCACACACTGAAACACATCCCCACACACTGAAACACTTTCCCCACACAGTCAAACCTCGTCCCCACACACTGTAACCCTTCCCCACACACTGAAACACCTTCCCCACACACTGAAACCCTTCCCCACACACTGAAACCCATTCCCCACACACTGAAACACCTTCCCCACACACTGAAACCCTTCACCACACACTGAAACCCTTCCCCACAGACTGAATCCCCTTCCCCACATACTGAAACCCCTACAAGACACAGTGAAACACCTTCCCCACACACAGAAACCACTACCGCACACAGTGAAACAATTCCCCACACACTGAAACACCTTCTGCACACACTTAAACCCATCCCCACACACTGAAACCCATCCCCACACACAGAAACACCTTCCCCACACACTGAAACACTTCCCCACACACCGAAACCCTTCCCCACACACTGAAACACATCCCCACACACTGAAACACCTTCCCAACACACTGAAACCCATTCCCCACACACTGAAACACCATCCCCACACATTGAATTACCTTCCCCACACTCTGTCACAACTTCACCACACATTGAAACCCCTTCCCAACACACTGAAACACCTTCCACACACACTGAAACAACGTCCCCACACACTGAAACCCCTTCCTCACACACTGAAACCCCGTCCCCACACACTGCAACCCATTCCCACACACTGAAACGCTTCCCCACAAACTGAAACGCCTTCCCCGCACACTGAAACTCCTTCCCCACACACTGAAACCCCTTCCCCACACACTGAAACCCCTTCCCCACACACTGAAACCCTTCCCTACACACTGAAACCCTACCCCACACACTGAAATCTCTTCCCCACATACTGAAACCCCTTCCCCACACACTGAAACACCTTCCGCACACACTGAAACCCCTTCCGCACACACTGAAACACCTTCCCAACACACTGAAACCACTTCCACACACACTGAAACCCCTTCCGCACACACTGAAACACCTTCCCCACACAATGAAACCACTTCCCCACACACTGAAACCCGTTCCGCACAAAGCGAAACCCTTACCCACACACTGAAACCTCGTCCCCACATACTGTAACCCTTGCCCACACACTGAAACACCTTCCCCACACACTGAAACCCTTCCCCACACACTGAAACCCAATCCCCACACACTGAAACCCCTTCCCCACACACTGAAACCCTTCACCACACACTGAAACCCTTCCCCACACACTGAATCCCCTTCCCCACATACTGAAACCCCTACACCACGCAGTGAAGCACCTTCCCCACACACTGAAACTACTTCTGCACACAGTTAAACAATTCCCCACACACTGAAACACATTCTGCACACACTGAAACCCATCCCCACACACTGAAACCCCGTCCCCACACACTGAAACGCCTTCCCCACACACTGAAACCCCTTCCGCACACACTGAAACACCTTCCCCACACACTGAAACCCCGTCCCCACACACTGAAACGCCTTCCCCACACACTGAAACACCTTCCCCACACACTGAAACAACTTCCCCACACACTGAAACCCCTTCCCCACACAATGAAACAACTTCCCCACACACTGATACCCCGTCCCCACACACTGAAACGCCTTCCCCACACACTGAAACACCTTCCCCAAACACTGAAACAACTTCCCAACACACTGAAACACCTTCCCCACACACTGAGACCCCTTCCGCACACACTGAAACACCTTCCCCACACACTGAAACCACTTCCCCACACACTGAAACCCCTTCCACACACAGTGAAACCCTTCCCCACGCACTGAAACCCCTTCCCCACATACTGAAACACATCCCCACTCACTGAAACCCCATTCCCACACACTGAAACACATCCCCACACACTGAAGTCCTTTCCCCACACACTGAAACACATCCCCACACACTGAAACACTTTCCCCACACAGTCAAACCTCGTCCCCACACACTGTAACCCTTCCCCACACACTGAAACACCTTCCCCACACACTGAAACACATCCCCTCAGACGGAAACACCTTCCCCACACACAGAAACCCATTCCCCACACACAGAAACACCTTCCCCACACACTGAAACACCTTCCCCACACACTGAAACAACTTCCCCACACACGGAAACCCCTTCCCCTCACCTTGAAACCCCGTCCCCACACACTGAAACGCCTTCCCCACACACTGAAACACCTTCCCCAAACACTGAAACAACATCCCCACACACTGAAACCCCTTCCCCACACACTGAAACCCTTCCCCACACACTGAAACCCCTTCCCCGCAAACTGAAACCCCTTCCCCATACACTGAAATCCCTTCCCCGCACATCAAAACCCTTCCCCAAAAACTTAAACAACTTCCCAAAACACTGAAACAAATTCCCCACACACTGAAACCCCTTCCGCACACACTGAAACACCTTCCCCACACACTGAAACCCCGTCCCCACACCCTGAAACGCCTTCCCCACACACTGAAACACCTTCCCCACACACTGAAACAACTTCCCCACACACTGAAACCCCTTCCCCACACAATGAAACAACTTCCCCACACACTGATACCCCGTCCCCACACACTGAAACGCCTTCCCCACACACTGAAACACCTTCCCCAAACACTGAAACAACTTCCCAACACACTGAAACACCTTCCCCACACACTGAGACCCCTTCCGCACACACTGAAACACCTTCCCCACACACTGAAACCACTTCCCCACACACTGAAACCCCTTCCACACACAGTGAAACCCTTCCCCACGCACTGAAACCCCTTCCCCACATACTGAAACACATCCCCACTCACTGAAACCCCATTCCCACACACTGAAACACATCCCCACACACTGAAGTCCTTTCCCCACACACTGAAACACATCCCCACACACTGAAACACTTTCCCCACACAGTCAAACCTCGTCCCCACACACTGTAACCCTTCCCCACACACTGAAACACCTTCCCCACACACTGAAACCCTTCCCCACACACTGAAACCCATTCCCCACACACTGAAACACCTTCCCCACACACTGAAACCCTTCACCACACACTGAAACCCTTCCCCACAGACTGAATCCCCTTCCCCACATACTGAAACCCCTACAAGACACAGTGAAACACCTTCCCCACACACAGAAACCACTACCGCACACAGTGAAACAATTCCCCACACACTGAAACACCTTCTGCACACACTTAAACCCATCCCCACACACTGAAACCCATCCCCACACACAGAAACACCTTCCCCACACACTGAAACACTTCCCCACACACCGAAACCCTTCCCCACACACTGAAACACATCCCCACACACTGAAACACCTTCCCAACACACTGAAACCCATTCCCCACACACTGAAACACCATCCCCACACATTGAATTACCTTCCCCACACTCTGTCACAACTTCACCACACATTGAAACCCCTTCCCAACACACTGAAACACCTTCCACACACACTGAAACAACGTCCCCACACACTGAAACCCCTTCCTCACACACTGAAACCCCGTCCCCACACACTGCAACCCATTCCCACACACTGAAACGCTTCCCCACAAACTGAAACGCCTTCCCCGCACACTGAAACTCCTTCCCCACACACTGAAACCCCTTCCCCACACACTGAAACCCCTTCCCCACACACTGAAACCCTTCCCTACACACTGAAACCCTACCCCACACACTGAAATCTCTTCCCCACATACTGAAACCCCTTCCCCACACACTGAAACACCTTCCGCACACACTGAAACCCCTTCCGCACACACTGAAACACCTTCCCAACACACTGAAACCACTTCCACACACACTGAAACCCCTTCCGCACACACTGAAACACCTTCCCCACACAATGAAACCACTTCCCCACACACTGAAACCCGTTCCGCACAAAGCGAAACCCTTACCCACACACTGAAACCTCGTCCCCACATACTGTAACCCTTGCCCACACACTGAAACACCTTCCCCACACACTGAAACCCTTCCCCACACACTGAAACCCAATCCCCACACACTGAAACCCCTTCCCCACACACTGAAACCCTTCACCACACACTGAAACCCTTCCCCACACACTGAATCCCCTTCCCCACATACTGAAACCCCTACACCACGCAGTGAAGCACCTTCCCCACACACTGAAACTACTTCTGCACACAGTTAAACAATTCCCCACACACTGAAACACATTCTGCACACACTGAAACCCATCCCCACACACTGAAACCCATCCCCACACACTGAAACACCTTCCCCAAACACTGAAACAACTTCCCAACACACTGAAACACCTTCCCCACACACTGAGACCCCTTCCGCACACACTGAAACACCTTCCCCACACACTGAAACCCCGTCCCCACACACTGAAACGCCTTCCCCACACACTGAAACACCTTCCCCACACACTGAAACAACTTCCCCACACACTGAAACCCCTTCCCCACACAATGAAACAACTTCCCCACACACTGATACCCCGTCCCCACACACTGAAACGCCTTCCCCACACACTGAAACACCTTCCCCAAACACTGAAACAACTTCCCAACACACTGAAACACCTTCCGCACACACTGAAACACCTTCCCCACACACTGAAACACCTTCCCCACACACTGAAACCACTTCCCCACACACTGAAACCCCTTCCACACACAGTGAAACCCTTCCCCACGCACTGAAACCCCTTCCCCACACACTGAAACCCATCCCCACACACTGAAACCCATCCCCACACACAGAAACACCTTCCCCACACACTGAAACCCTTCCCCACACACTGAAACCCTTCCCCACACACTGAAACGCATCCCCACACACTGAAACACCTTCCCAACACACTGAAACCCATTCCCCACACACTGAAACACCTTCCCCACACATTGAATTACCTTCCCCACACTCTGTTACAACTTCACCACACATTGAAACCCCTTCCCCACACACTGAAACACCTTCCGCACACACTGAAACAAAGTCCCCACACACTGAAACCCCTTCCCCACACACTGAAACCCCGTCCCCACACACTGCAACCCTTCCCCACACACTGAAACACCTTCCCCACAAACTGAATCCCCTTCCGGACACAGTTAAACAATTCCCCACACACTGAAACCCCATCCCCACACACTGAAACCCCTTCCCCACACAGTAAAACGCCTTCCCCAAACAATGAAACACATCCCCACACACTGAAACACCTTCCCTCACACTGAAACCCATCCCCACACACTGAAACACATCCCCACACACTGAAACACATCCCCACAGACGGAAACACCTTCCCCACACACTGAAACCCATTCCCCACACACAGAAACACCTTCCCCACACACTGAAACACCTTCCCCACACACTGAAACAACTTCCCCACACACGGAAACCCCTTCCCCTCACCTTGAAACCCCGTCCCCACACACTGAAACGCCTTCCCCACACACTGAAACACCTTCCCCAAACACTGAAACAACATCCCCACACACTGAAACCCCTTCCCCACACACTGAAACACTTCCCCACACACTGAAACCCCTTCCCCGCAAACTGAAACCCCTTCCCCATACACTGAAATCCCTTCCCCGCACATCAAAACCCTTCCCCAAAAACTTAAACAACTTCCCAAAACACTGAAACAAATTCCCCACACACTGAAACCCCTTCCGCACACACTGAAACGCCTTCCCCACACACTGAAACCCCGTCCCCACACACTGAAACGCCTTCCCCACACACTGAAACCCCTTCCCCACACAATGAAACAACTTCCCCACACACTGATACCCCGTCCCCACACACTGAAACGCCTTCCCCACACACTGAAACACCTTCCCCAAACACTGAAACAACTTCCCAACACACTGAAACACCTTCCCCACACACTGAGACCCCTTCCGCACACACTGAAACACCTTCCCCACACACTGAAACCACTTCCCCACACACTGAAACCCCTTCTACACACAGTGAAACCCTTCCCCACGCACTGAAACCCCTTCCCCACATACTGAAACACATCCCCACTCACTGAAACCCCATTCCCACACACTGAAACACATCCCCACACACTGAAGTCCTTTCCCCACACACTGAAACACATCCCCACACACTGAAACACTTTCCCCACACAGTCAAACCTCGTCCCCACACACTGTAACCCTTCCCCACACACTGAAACACCTTCCCCACACACTGAAACACATCCCCACAGACGGAAACACCTTGCCCACACACTGAAACCCATTCCCCACACACAGAATCACCTTCCCCACACACTGAAACACCTTCCCCACACACTGAAACAACTTCCCCACACACGGAAACCCCTACCCCTCACCTTGAAACCCCGTCCCCACACACTGAAACGCCTTCCCCACACACTGAAACACCTTCCCCAAACACTGAAACAACATCCCCACACACTGAAACCCCTTCCCCACACACTGAAACACTTCCCCACACACTGAAACCCCTTCCCCGCAAACTGAAACCCCTTCCCCATACACTGAAATCCCTTCCCCGCACATCAAAACCCTTCCCCAAAAACTTAAACAACTTCCCAAAACACTGAAACAAATTCCCCACACACTGAAACCCCTTCCGCACACACTGAAACACCTTCCCCACACACTGAAACCCCGTCCCCACACACTGAAACGCCTTCCCCACACACTGAAACACCTTCCCCACACACTGAAACAACTTCCCCACACACTGAAACCCCTTCCCCACACAATGAAACAACTTCCCCACACACTGATACCCCGTCCCCACACACTGAAACGCCTTCCCCACACACTGAAACACCTTCCCCAAACACTGAAACAACTTCCCAACACACTGAAACACCTTCCCCACACACTGAGACCCCTTCCGCACACACTGAAACACCTTCCCCACACACTGAAACCACTTCCCCACACACTGAAACCCCTTCCACACACAGTGAAACCCTTCCCCACGCACTGAAACCCCTTCCCCACTTACTGAAACCCCTTCCCCACTCACTGAAACCCCATTCCCACACACTGAAACACATCCCCACACACTGAAGTCCTTTCCCCACACACTGAAACACATCCCCACACACTGAAACACTTTCCCCACACAGTCAAACCTCGTCCCCACACACTGTAACCCTTCCCCACACACTGAAACACCTTCCCCACACACTGAAACCCTTCCCCACACACTGAAACCCATTCCCCACACACTGAAACACCTTCCCCACACACTGAAACCCTTCACCACACACTGAAACCCTTCCCCACACACTGAATCCCCTTCCCCACATACTGAAACCCCTACAAGACACAGTGAAACACCTTCCCCACACACAGAAACCACTACCGCACACAGTGAAACAATTCCCCACACACTGAAACACCTTCTGCACACACTTAAACCCATCCCCACACACTGAAACCCATCCCCACACACAGAAACACCTTCCCCACACACTGAAACACTTCCCCACACACCGAAACCCTTCCCCACACACTGAAACACATCCCCACACACTGAAACACCTTCCCAACACACTGAAACCCATTCCCCACACACTGAAACACCATCCCCACACATTGAATTACCTTCCCCACACTCTGTCACAACTTCACCACACATTGAAACCCCTTCCCCACACACTGAAACCCCGTCCCCACACACTGCAACCCATTCCCACACACTGAAACACTTCCCCACAAACTGAAACGCCTTCCCCGCACACTGAAACCCCTTCCCCACACACTGAAACCCTTCCCCACACACTGAAACCCTTCCCTACACACTGAAACCCTACACCACACACTGAAATCTCTTCCCCACATACTGAAACCCCTTCCCCACACACTGAAACACCTTCCGCACACACTGAAACCCCTTCCGCACACACTGAAACACCTTCCCAACACACTGAAACCACTTCCCCACACACTGAAACCCCTTCCGCACACACTGAAACACCTTCCCCACACAATGAAACCACTTCCCCACACACTGAAACCCGTTCCGCACAAAGCGAAACCCGTACCCACACACTGAAACCTCGTCCCCACATACTGTAACCCTTGCCCACACACTGAAACACCTTCCCCACACACTGAAACCCTTCCCCACACACTGAAACCCATTCCCCACACACTGAAACCCCTTCCCCACACACTGAAACCCTTCACCACACACTGAAACCCTTCCCCACACACTGAATCCCCTTCCCCACATACTGAAACCCCTACACCACGCAGTGAAGCACCTTCCCCACACACTGAAACTACTTCTGCACACAGTTAAACAATTCCCCACACACTGAAACACATTCTGCACACACTGAAACCCATCCCCACACACTGAAACCCATCCCCACACACAGAAACACCTTCCCCACACACTGAAACCCTTCCCCACACACTGAAACCCTTCCCCACACACTGAAACACATCCCCACACACTGAA